>NW_027596578.1:0-220178 GCF_964194155.1 Cetorhinus maximus
ATGGGGATGGGAAGGGGGAGGGGGATGGGGAGAGGGAGGGAGAGGGGGGATGGGGAGGGGAATGGGGAGGGGAATGGGAGGGGGGGGGAGGGGGAGAGGGATGGGGAGGGGGATGGGGAAGGGGAGAGGGAGGGGGAGGGGGAGAGGGAGAGGGATGGGGAGGGGGATGGGGAAGGGGAGGGGGAGAGGGAGGGGGATGGGGAGGGGGATGTGGAGAGGGAGGGGAGGGGGATGGGGATGGGGAGAGGGAGGGGGATGGGGCAGGGGTATGGGGATGGGGAGGGGGAGGGGGATGGGGAGAGGGGAGGGGGAGGGGGGATGGGGAGGGGAATGGGGAGGGGAATGGGGAGGGGGAGGGGGAGAGGGATGGGGAGGGGGATGGGGAAGGGGAGAGGGAGGGGGAGGGGGAGAGGGAGAGGGATGGGGAGGGGGATGGGGAAGGGGAGGGGGAGAGGGAGGGGAGGGGGATGGGGAGGGGGAGGGGGAGGGGAGGGAGGGGGATGGGGAGGGGGGAGGGGAGGGAGGGGGATGGGGAGGGGGAGGGGGGTGAATGAGGGGGGGACAGAGGCGGAATCATCAGTGTTTGTGCTTTTTATATTGAGGCAGGAAACCAGCTGGAAGTGGCAGGTTAAACACAGAGACAGAGACAGGATCTGGGAGAGCTCTGTGGGTGTTTGGGGGTTGTCTCCAGTGTTTAGTCACTGTCCAGCCTCTGGAGTAAATACCCCCCCCCCGCCCGCCTTTCCCCTCCCCCCACCCTCTTCCAGGATGTCTGTTATATTTAAAATATAAATGCTGGGACAGTCTAGAGGCATTTTCAGCTTCATTTCATTTGCGATCTGTTCCCACTGCCTGGGTTTAATATCAGGGGAATGTGATTGTGAAATGGTCTCTCTGTGATTGTGCATCACCAGCGAGTGAGAGGAGTCCTGGGATCTTGCTGTGCTTTTGAATCTTTGCTTTATTTTAATCAATTTCCATTTCTCTCTCTCTCGCTCTCTCTCTCCGGGGGAGAATTGATCTGGAAGATTTGGTGATGATGAGAGTGAATCATTTTTGCCGGGATGAATCCTCGGACAAGAGCTGGAATCAGAGGGAAAATAATAAGAATAAATATCCACACGTCTCTTTGTCAATTTGTTTTCAAACACAGATAAAAGACTTGTGTTTAAGGGAAACCATCCTGGGGAGGTTTTACTACAAGGGGTAGAGGCTGATTGGGAGGGGGGAGATTGAGGTTAAAAAGGTAGAGACCCACTGGCTCCAGACAGCTCAATGTAATCCCACAGATTTCAATCTCTCCATCAACTCGATGTGATTTTGAAATGGTTTGGAATGTCCTTCCAGATATTTTATGAATAAAGTATATTTTTCCAAAAAAAAATCAACTCAATCACTGCACTCCATGTTCCCAGCTGTTTATTCATCTATAAATCCCTCTCTCCCTCTCGCTCTCTCTCTCCATATCCTTGGTCTCTTTTCAGTCTCTCACAATTCCTACAAGTTTCTCTTGCCATCTCTACAACTCTGATGTGGATCATCTCGCTCATTCTGAATCTTGTTTGCTTTATTTTTCCAACCCCCTCCCTCTATTTATCTGTCTCTCCATCTCACTTTTTACCTCGGCATCTCTCTGTGTTTGCACATGTGTATGTGTGTGTGTGTGTGTGTGTGTATGTGTGTGTATATCCCTCGTTATATTTACATCACACCAGCATTCTCTCTAAGCTCCCGCTCTCTATTTCTGCATCTCTGTGTCTTCCCCTGTCTTTCAGTTACTCTCTCCCTGCCTGTCTCTGTTACTGTCTCTCTCAGTTCTCTTTCTCCCTGGATCTCTCTTCTTTGTCCCTCTGACTGGGAGAAAGAGTTGGACTCATTGTCTTGGTGTTGTACAAGTGACAATGATCCGGGATCCTCCTGCTTCCCATCTCTCCCGAGTTTTACTCCCATTGATGCCCACACAGTGGCACTGAGTCAAATCCCAGCCCGGCGTTTCCGCTCCCTCTCCACATACCTGCTCCCGGGCTGTCTCTGCCCCTCTCCCGTGGGGAAATAGAGGAAAGGGCAGATTAACCATTGCGGGGTGGGGGATGGGGGCAGGCTTGAAGGGGCTGAATGGCCTCCTGCTGTCCCTGTGCTAACCAATGTTTGTGGGTGGTGTGTAGTGAGCTGGATGCATGGGGAAGGGGGGATTAGACAGGGGTCTGTTCACAGGGAGGGGGAGAATTAGACATCAAATGGGAGAATTAGATGGAGGGGAGCAAGTTCATGAGCGGTTAAAGTTCAAAATGGAGAGCTTACGTTGTGAGTGTGTGACAGAGTGTGGGAGATAGTGAGATGGGGCATTGGGAGTGTTATTAGATGGAGAGGGTTTAAGTGAAGGCTGTTCACGTGGTAGGGGGGTGTGGGGATATTAATCAGGGGCTGTTTGATGGGGGGGGTGTTAGGGACACTAAAGGGGCCCAATAAAATGGAGGGGTTGCTGGCATAAATTTAGGGGTGGGGGAAATCAAGAGGTTCCCCCAAAATTGAGGAGGAACCAAAATTGTGAAGGGACAAGTTCCTTCAAATTTGACAGCATGGGCCTCCAAAAATGAGGGGGGGTGCATAAATTGATGGGATGTCCCCAAACAATTGAGGGTGGGCCAAAATCAAGGAGAGGAGCCACAAAATGGGGGCTGCTGCATAAAATAATGGGGTTTCTCTCCCCCCCACCCCCCCTCAAAGTTGAGTTTAGGTCAAAATTAAGGGGACCCACAAAACTGAGGGCAGGGGATACATTTTTGGGATCACCGACCCCAAAACTGAGGGGGACAGAAATTAGTGGAACGGAGTGGTGTAAATTAATGGCAAGTCACCAGAGGGGGGGAATTATATTGAGGGGGTACCCCAAATATTGAGGGAAACATAAATGTATGGAAGCCCCAAATATTGTGGGGTGCACCCAAAATATTGAAGGGGGAGGTACCCCATATATTGAGGGGGGAGGGGAGGCTATTGAAGAGAGGGAGGTACCCCACATATTGAAGGGGGACATAGGGAGGAAGCACCCCCAAATATTGAAGTGGGGGGGAGGTACCCCAAATTTTGAAGGGGGGAGGGGAGGCATCCCAAATATTGATGGAAACTTAAATTTTTGGAAGCCCAAATATTGAGGGGTGCACTCCGAACATTGAAGGTGGTGCAAAATTTGATGGGTACACCTTAAAATGTTGAGGGGGTATAACTAGATGGGTGAACCCAAAAATAAGGGGGCAACACTCCAACTATTGAGGGAGGCATAAATTGCAGTGTCAGAAAAAAAAGTCAGAAGGAAAAAAGGGAGGGAAAAACCAGGCAGGGAAAAAGGGAGGGAAAAAAGACAGAAGGCAAAAAAGAGAAGGAAAAAAGACGGATAAAAGGAGGGAAAAAAGTCTGATGGAAAGAAGGGAGGAAATAAAGACAGAGGGAAAAAAACTGAAGGAAAAAAAGACAGAAGGGAAAAGAGACTGAAGGCAGGGAGAGGGAGAATGTGGGAAGGCAGAAAAGAGAGAAAGGCAGAAAGAAAATGAGGATAAAAAAACAGAGATAAGAAGAGAGCAAGGAGTGGAGTTGTGAAGAGTTGGAGATAAGGAAATGGATAAATGCAAGGATAAAAATGACCAAGGGGCTGAGACAAAGAGGTAGAGACAGTGAATCACTCCGGAAAAATTCAACAGACTAGAAAAGAAAAAGACACAATGAGAAAAGGGGTAAGCATGAGGTGAACAGAGAGAGAGAAAGAGAGAGAAGGATGAGAAAAGGAGATCAGTAAGGGGAGGATAAGAGGAGTCTATTCTACTCACCCCACACACAGTTTACTGATTCCATCCAGCATCTCCTGATCCACCTCTCCCAGCTTTGGGGAATGAGTCCCTCACAGCACACAGACAATTCCAGGAGACACAACCTACCCAGGGCCAGAGAGAAGAAACTGAGACTGAACTGCCCAGAGATCCAGGCAGGCCTCAGTCTCTCTCTCACACAGACACACAGAGAAACACGGACACAGAGACACACAGACATAGGCACACACACACACAGCCTCACAGTCCCAGGGCACAGGGTACAGACACACAAAAAACCTCACACAGCCTCAGCACACAGTGTAAAGACACAGACATACACAAGACTCTATACAGACCCTCCCCTCACTGTGTTTCACACACAGTTACAAGAGCCTTTCAGATAAAGAGAAAGTTTAAATACCCGCCTTCCGCTTTTATTTTGGAAAAATATCCTTTATTTATAAAATATCTGGAAGAACATTACAAAACATTTCTAAATGGCCATCACAAAAATTGCAATCGGATTCAACTTATACACATGGATGACGAGGTGTTCAATACAACCAATGAATATTACAGTCATTACAATATGGTTGTTACAGACAGTCAGACAGTGCAATGGGATTGGGGTTATCAATATACATCATGTTGCACTCTGAGGTGCTTCAATACAATTATAATACAATTAGTATTCACTGCATACATGCACTGTACAGCGACCTTCCAGCTGCCTCACTTGCTGATGTCCATCCCAGGGGTGAAAGAGGGAGCAGGAGCCTCTCATCTGTTCTCTGATAGCAGAGGGTCTGTCACTCAGACCCCACTCCACCCAGAGAGGAATCCCTCACCTATCAGCCACCAGCTTTCTGTGTCTCCATACCTGCCCCCAGGTATGGGACAGTCCAAAGGGAATTTCTCTGTGTCCAGGTGGTGTGGGGGTGGGGGTGGCTGGAGAGAGAGGGGGGGTGTGGCTGGAGAGAGAGAGGGGGGGGTGGTGGCTGGAGAGAGAGGGGGGGTTAGCTGGAGAGAGAGAGGGGGGGGTGGCTGGAGAGAGAGAGGGGGGGGTGGTGGCTGGAGAGAGAGGGGGGGTTAGCTGGAGAGAGAGAGGGGGGGGTGGCTGGAGAGAGAGAGGGGGGGGTGGTGGCTGGAGAGAGAGGGGGGGGTGGCTGGAGAGAGAGAGGGGGGGGTGGTGGCTGGAGAGAGAGGGGGGGTTAGCTGGAGAGAGAGAGAGGGGGGTCACTTTCTACCATGTGCCAGTGGAATGGTTGCTACCATTAACCCTTGGTACTATTACAGACAAAAAGCAACAGAGTGCAGAAGCTGGGAATGTGAAATGTGCAGAGACAGCACCTGGATATTCTCACCAGGTCTGTCTGCAGCTTTGGACAGGGAATGTTTCAGGTCAGAGAGCTGGGAAATCAGTACTGGGATGGTGGACATAGGAAAAGATCATTTGATGAGCTGATTTGGCTTTGGGAGTGGAAAGTCTAAAGTCATGTCAGAAGCAGCAGGGGCTGCTGCAATGGCTGATCCGTTGTCTCTGGGTGAATGAATGAATTAAAAAACTTTCAAAGCCTCTCTCCTCCTCAAACCTGTTTCACTCTCTCGGGATTAAAGTGATACAACCCCACCCTCTGCTGGCGGATCACAGCTACTGCAGGCGCTGGTCTTTTGAGTCTCAGAAGTTCAGTGACTGGATGGTTGCATCTGGAGACAGATGTGTTAAGGAAGAATATGGTTAGGGATTGAAGTTTGCAGCGAGTGCGCGGGTGGTTCACCACTTTATCTTCTGTGTGGGTGGGTGGAGAGGATTAGAGCTGGAAAAATCCTCATGGTTTTCCTGACCTGTGGAAGATGCATCCGAATCTCGGGGTAGCATGTCACAGAAACGGGCAGTGAGCATCTTGTGTTGGGATCCGGTTTCCTGAGGATTGATGGTGTTTTCCCTTTCTTTCCTAGTTAACAAAGGAGCTTTTAAACCTCACCGGGAACCTCGCTCTGCAGCCTGACAGGTTACAGGTTAGCATGGAACTTTTCTTCCAGTTTATCTCATTACTACCCTAGTTACAAGCGACCAGGCGCAGGATTGTGTTTCACTGACTTTCATTGGCTCCTGAGTCTGGCGCTAGTTGTGGCTTGTTCAAGGGATGGTATATAGGGCCATCCAACTCAAGAAGCGGTGGGAAAGGAATGAGAGCGAGGAGTGTAGTTTTAAATGATCATTGCAGCCTCGTGTACCTACTGCATTCTCCCGTGGTTCCAAACGTGCCGTCTTACTGGGCAGTGAGGCATTCATGGACTGGCCCCCATTACCAGCCGGTTCCGCTCCACATCGCCTTGGCTGTCAGGACAGCTGCTGAACCCAGTGCAGAGTCGGCGTGAAAAGGTCGGGGGCAGTGGGGAGTTAGTCCCTTCCTTTTTGAATCTAAATGAACCCCTGTGCTCTCTTTATTTTTTGTTTTATAAAACATAGGCTTTTCGGTGAACGCGTCGTCAGAGCGACTGAACATGGGAGAAATAGAGACAATGGCCCGCCCTCCAACCCCACCGAGGGCAGGCGACATGACAGCAGCATTGCTCCTTACCACTGTTCATGTGGGAGCATTTCAGCCATGTGTGTGTGTGTGGGAGAGAGAGAGAGAATGTTTGTGAGTGAGTGTGTGTGTTTGTGAGAGAGTGTGTTTTTGTGTGTGTGTGTGTGTGTTTGTGTTTGTGAGAGAGTGAGTGAGTGTGTTTGTGAGAGAGTGTGTGTTTGTGAGAGAGTGAGTGTGTGTTTGTGAGACTGTGTGTGTATGTGTGTGTGTGTTTGGGGGAGGGGGGTTGGGGTGTGAATGCAAGTTGGTTGACTTACTTGCACAGGCCTGTGGTTGATTTTAATTTTACCACCGATATCTGTCATGGGTTTTTTGCGGGGATAGGGAGGGGCTGGGTGTATAATGTACTTTTTAAGAAGTGTTGTGCATAGTCTCCAGAGCTTTGTAGATACTTTGCTTACATCTCTGCTGTATAATAACTTGTACTTTTTTTGTTGTTGTTGGCTGGAGGCCCTGCTACAGAGTCAAGTTGAAACCTCCCTCTGCTAAAAAGAAGATATTTTTTTCCCAGAGTGGGAAGCCCTGTGAATATTGCCTTTCCCCAAGTCTTTCAAAGCTTGGAATTCTTTTGTGGATGTAACGGGGTTGGGGGTGGGAGGGGGGTTGGTGGGGAGAGGGGTGTGTGGATTTGGGAGGGGCGTAGAAACGATCTGGAGCTGAAGCAAATGTACATAGTTTGAAATGTAAAAAAAAACAACAGAATAAATTCATACCTGGGTTTCTGAAACGGAATTTCTTTTTTGTGGTTCTGTATCTTTTTCCGATTCCTGTTCTGATTGTCATAACAGTGGCTGGGGTGGTTCTGCTAACTCCCGAGCGCTTTCTAAAACATGACGGTTTGGTCTAAAGATCCACATTCGTCGGCCTTAGTTACCTCGAGACTCGACTACTCCAAAGCATCCCTGGCTGCTCTCCCACATTCCACCCTCTGTAAACCGGAGGTCATCCAAACCTCTGCTGCCCGTGTCTTAACTCACAGTGAGTGCCATTCCCCTGTCACTGTCTCTGCTCACTGGCCCACGCTGGCTTCTACTCAAGCAACACCTTCAATTTCAGATTCTCATCCTTGTTTTCAAATCTCTCCACAGTCTCGCCCCCCACACGACGCCTCTGTAAACTCCTCCAGATCCACGACCCTCCGAGGTGTCAGAGTTCCTCTCACTCCTACCTCTTGTACAGTCCCAACTTCCATCGCTCTACCATCGATGGCCAGGGAGAATTCCCTCCCTGCATCTCTCCAACTCTCTCTCTCTCTCCCTCTCTTAAGACCAACCTCTTTGACCACACTTTTGACCATCTGACCGAGTGTCTCCTGATGTGGCTCAGAGCCGCACTGTTTTATAGTGTTGCTGTGGATGTGCCTCGTGACAGTTCATGTCATGTATCAGATATTCATATTATCTTCAACCATTAATAAATGCAGTGAATCTGAGGCACACGCACAATCTTGAGGATAAAGAAGGCAACACAGAAATGAAATTTCAGCTTTCTCTGTGTCTGCACTCGGTTTAACATTGCAGCTGGGGCTGCTGCAATTGGAGATCTTTTGAATGAATTTTTAAAAAGGGTCATAGTGCCTCTATATTCCTCAAACCTGTTTCTCTGTCTTGTGAGTAAAGTGATACACTGCCACCCTCTGCTGGCGAATGGGTTTGGCTAAGATCAAGTGTAGTATCTGTTCGATCGCTTCTTGGCCTTTTGGCTAAGATCAAGTGTTGCAGGGGCGACACCATGGTCCTGCCAAGGCAAGGTCGGGATGGAAGGGCTATAACCAATCGCAATCCAAATCCATACCGTGGGTTACCTATCACCGTCCGAGT
The DNA here is from genome assembly GCF_964194155.1 of Cetorhinus maximus. NCBI lineage: Eukaryota > Metazoa > Chordata > Chondrichthyes > Lamniformes > Cetorhinidae > Cetorhinus > Cetorhinus maximus. The sequence continues at coordinate 8,221 of NW_027596578.1, forward strand.
CACGGTGAACCACAGCGAAGGAGGATCACCTATGGATCGGGGCTTCTTCACCAGGAGGATCCTGTTGAAGGCGTGCGGCTTCCAAGCTCCGGAGATCTTCACCCTGCATGACTCCCGCAAAGGTGGTTATTTCGACGTGACGTTCAAGCGGGTGGCAGACTGCGTCCGGCTCCTGAGGGTGTTCGAGGAGAAGAGAGACCTGCCGGAGATGAAGATCCTGACGGCGGAGCCGCACTTTTCTCTGCCGTTGCAACGGGAACGTGAGGTGATGGTGCATGTGTACAACCCCTTCGTCCCTGTCGCCGACGTGGTCACCTTCCTCACCAGGTACTTCGATAAGGTGGGGAGCGGCACCGAGATTCGAGACGACTTGGGGATCTGGACAGGCAAACGCCTGTTTAAGGTCACGCTAAAGACCGATGGTAAGGGAGCCATTTTCCACCCTCCTTCCAGTTTCGCTATCGGGGGAAACCGTGGCTACCTGGTCTACGCTGGGCAACCCAAGCATTGTCGCTCATGCGGCAAGGCTGGTCATGTGGCGGCCAACTGCAGCGCCTCCCTCTGCAAGATCTGCAAACAGGAAGGGCACCAGACAAAAGACTGCAAACAGGCCAAGTGCTGCAACCTGTGTGGCGAGGCAGGTCACCTCTATAGGACCTGCCCCAAACGCTGCCGTACTTACGCACAGGCAGCCAAAGCCGACCAGGGGGAAGCAGAAGAAATGTTTCATGTCACTCCAACCACCAAGGCCCCCAGGGAGCTCAACGGGACAAAGGAGGACACAGAGAGAGACAAGGTGGAGAAAGAGATTGAGGCAACAGAGAGCCAATCAACAGCACTACCCCCTGAACCTCCCAGTCCTCAGGACAGCGAATCAATGGAGGAGGAGGCAGCAGTGGAAAAGCAGCAGGGGGAGTGGCGGACGGTGAAGAACAAGAAAAGTAAGAGGGAGCGAAGAAGAAGCAAAGGCGTTTCCCAGAGAAGCGGCAAGAGGTGTCTCCCATCCGACACGGATGACAAGGGCAGCAGCTCTTCGGATGATGAAGTGCCAGAGCGGCACCGACAGAAGAGGCGGCAAAGCTCCAGGGCGTTGGAGGACGAGACACCCGAGCTCCAGAAAATTGGAGACAACAAGGAGACCAGCGCACCCCAACTTTGCCTGCAACCTGAGGAGGCCAGTGCACCACAGCCCCTGGAATCTGGGAGCAGTGAGGCAATCATCGCACCCCAGCTCCAGGAAGCCGGGAACAGCAACACCCCAGAGGGGGTGAGTTTTGGAGAAGCTTCTCCAGCAAAGGTCATCTCAAAACCCACTCTCTACGTGAACCTCCAGATGCCACCGGAGCAGAACACGGCCAAGGAGATCTACCTCAGCCCATCCAAAGTGAAGGAATTTGAGCTCACTACGGGTATGAAGAAGCAGACTAAAGGTCTGGGACTCTCAGAGACAGTGGGTTTGGTAGGAGAATAAATGCTTTAAAATGGGTTTAAAGATTGTATCCATAAATGTGCGTAGCATTAAATCTACTACGCGATGTGTTGCGACCTTGGACTACCTAGCCAAGGTCAAAGCTGACCTGTTGTTTCTGCAGGAGTGTGCGATACCGCACCTCAGCTCCTACAGGCAATGGTCACGATGGTGGTCCCACGGGCCATCGATCTGGTCGGGCGGAAACGACTCTCGTTCCTCCGGCCTGGGTATTCTACTGCGGGGAGGCAACTTCACCGTCTCCGAGGTCAAGGAGGTGGTGGGCGGGCGACTCCTCGTAGCAGACGTAATGTACAAGAACGCTCCACTCCGGTTAATTAACGTGTATGGCCCGGCACAAGGGGCTGAGCGGCTGGAGGTTTTTCAGCAGCTCCCACTGCTGCTGGCGACCTCCAGGCCGGTCATTCTGGGCGGTGACTTCAACTGCATCATCGATGCGGCTGGACGATCCGGCAGGGCCGGCAGCAGATTGGACGCTACGTCCAGATCCCTGATGGAAACAGTTAAGGATGCCAAGCTGCACGACGTCTTCAGCAACCCTGCAGACGGAGCGCAGCGTAGATACACCTGGTCACGGCCAGACGGGTCCATTCGTTCCAGGATAGACTTCCTGTTTGTGTCCCGTGCATTCACAGTCAGATCCACCGAGGTCAAGCCGGTGTTCTTCTCTGACCACTGCCTCCTACTGGTGGACTGCCACTTGGAGAAGGACCTGAGGGTGGGCAGGGGGGCATGGAAGCTAAATGTGCAACTGCTGACCCCAGAGAACATTGAGGAGCTCAAGAGGGAATACAAAGGTTGGAGAACCGTGAAACCCCTCTATGAGTCCCTGACACACTGGTGGGAAGCGATCAAGGGAAGCATCAAGAGGTTTTTCATCCTCAAAGGCACCCAGAAAGCTAGAAAGGAACAGAGGGAAATGTCCCGACTCCAGAAAAAGATGCAGAATCTGCTCCGGCTGCAGTTGATGGGGGTCGATGTCAAGGAGGAGCTCCAAGAGGTGAAGGGCCAGCAAGCCTCGCACTTTGCCTTGGAGGCCTCCAAGATCATCTTCCGTTCCAGAGTCCGCTCCGTGGAGCAGGATGAGACGTGCTCACGTTTCTTCTTCCAAAAGGTACACAGAGAGCGCTCTGTGATCAGCAGCCTGAAGGAAGAAGACGGCTCAGTAAAGTCATCACGGTCCGACATTCTGAGGATCAGCAAATCCTTTTATGCCGGATTGTATGACGTGAAGCCCACGGACAGCACGGCCTCCCAGTCCTTCCTGTCCTCTATCACGGAGGTCTTAGACCACAGTACGCGGGAGAGCCTGGACAAACCGCTAACTCCTGATGAACTGACTAAGGCCCTCGAGTCCTTCAAGAAGAGTAAAACCCCCGGAAGCGACGGCTTGCCGGCGGAGTTGTATTCGGCTCTGTGGGACTTGATCGGCCCAGACCTGCTAGGAGTGTACGAGAGTATGCTCCTGGCCGGTAGTATGTCAGAATCCATGAGGAAAGGCGTCATCACCCTCATCTACAAGCACAAGGGGGAAAGGGAGGAAATTAGAAATTGGCGACCCATTTCACTGTTGAATGTGGACTATAAGATTCTGTCCAAGGTCATCGCCAACCGGGTCAAATCCGCTCTGGAATTGGTGATTCACCCTGACCAGACCTGCTCTGTGCCAGGCAGGAAGATCTCTGACAGCCTGGCGCTGCTCAGGGATACGATTGCCTATGTACAGGACAGGGGTGTGGATACCTGCCTCATCAGCTTGGATCAGGAGAAGGCCTTTGACAGAATATCGCACACCTACATGGGGGATGTGCTCTCCAAAATGGGGTTTGGGGAGGGAATTCGAAATTGGATCCAACTGCTCTACACTAACATCAGTAGCGCAGTCTCAATCAATGGGTGGGAAACAGATAGCTTTCCGATTAAATCTGGAGTCAGGCAGGGCTGTCCTCTCTCGCCTGTCCTTTTCGTGTGTTGCATAGAACCCTTTGCCGAGTCCATCAGGAAGGATCCGGGCATAAGAGGAGTGACGATCCCAGGCAGTGGAGGCACTCAGGTAAAAGCCTCCCTGTACATGGACGACGTCGCCATCTTCTGCTCGGATCCGCTGTCGGTGCGCAGACTGATGCACATCTGCGACCAGTTCGAACTGGCCTCGGGAGCCAAGGTAAATCGTGGGAAGAGCGAGGCCATGTTCTTTGGGAACTGGGCTGACCGATCCTTTGTCCCCTTCACTGTCAGGGCTGACGGCCTGAAGGTGCTGGGGATATGGTTCGGAGGGATCGGGGCATGCGTTAGAAACTGGAAGGAGCGAGTGGCTATGGTGAAAAGGAAACTGGGCATGTGGGAGCGACGCTCCCTCTCCATTGCGGGTAAGAACCTGGTCATCAGGTGTGAGGTACTCTCGCTATTGTTGTACGTGGCGCAGGTCTGGCCCATTCCAGACTCCTGCGCGATGGCGATCACTCGAGCCATCTTCCGCTTTATCTGGAGGTCGAAAATGGATCGTGTCTGCAGGGACGCAATGTACAAGCCTCTAGATAAAGGGGGAAAAAACGTGCCCAACATCGCCCTCATACTGATGGCCACCTTTGTGTGTGGCTGCATCAAGCGGTGCGTAGACCCTCAGTACGCAAACACCAAGTGTCACTACGTGCTGAGGTTCTACCTGTCCCCGGTGTTGCGAAGGATGGGTCTGGCCACGCTGCCGCGGAACGCTCCAAGTAGTTGGACCGTGCCGTACCACCTGTCCCTGGTGGAAAAATTTATGCAGAAAAACACCTTTGACCACAAGTCCATCAGGCAGTGGTCAGCACGTAACGTCCTAGAGGCCCTGAGGGAAAAGGAGAGGGTGGACCCTGTGGGATGGTTCCCCGAGCAGACTGTCAAAGTCATTTGGCAGAATGCCTCATCGCCAGAACTTTCCAACAAGCACCAAGACGTAGCTTGGCTGGTGGTGAGAAAGGCCCTCCCCATCAGATCCTTCCTACACGCCAGGAGGCTCACCCCCTCTGCACGTTGCCCTCGAGGTGGCTGTGGTGGGGAAGAGACCGTTGTTCACCTCCTTGTGGATTGTGCCTTTGCAAAGAAAGTCTGGAGAGAGATGCAGTGGTTGCTGTCGAGGTTCATCCCGAGCAGTTCTGTGACACAGGACTCTGTGCTCTACGGGCTGTTCCCAGGGACACACACCGAGACAAACATCGACTGCAGCTGGAGGATCATCAACTCGGTGAAAGACGCGCTTTGGTCTGCCCGAAACTTGTTGGTCTTCCAGCACAAAGAGTTGTCCCCGACCGATTGTTGCGGACTGGCACAATCCAAAGTCCAGGACTACGTGCTGAGGGACGCACTAAAGCTTGGGGCAGCTGCCGCAAAGGCGCAATGGGGAAGGGTCGCTGTCTAAGACCTTTCTACCACAGCGCACCGAGAGACTGGGAACTGTTTAGAGCCCCTCGGGCTGTACAGATCAAAATGAAAGGCTGTAAATGATTGTAATATTGTTTGTACTGATGCACCTGGTGATACATTTTGTAAAAGTTTAACCTGGATTGTACCCTTGTAATGTTGTTTTTGAAATGGTTTGGAATGTGATTGAAGATATTTTATGAATAAAGTATATTTTTACAAAAATAAAAAAAAAAAGAATGGACGCTACTGCACTAGCAGAGGGGAAGCCATCAGGGGGAGTGAGCATCACACAGCATTAATCCAAATTGACAGGAACGTCAACACAGACACAAGTTCAGCATGGAGAGAGAGGTGTTCAGCGTTTAACGGAAATCTGAGAAAAACCTTGGTAAAGATTGAAGTCACATCAAAAAACTCTGTCAATATATGGCAAAGTGTGGCTTTTAAGTTGCTGACAAAAGTAAAATAGTCTTTCAAAAGGATACTTCTTATCTCAGTTCAGGGAAAGTGTCTGGTGATAAAAGGGCGAATTCACCACCTGAGCTCCCACTACAAACTTCAATCCCTTACAATATTGTTCAATATTCACACTTCATCAATCCGTCTCCAGATGCAGCCACCCAGTTACTGAACTTCTCTGAGACCCAAAGACCAGCGCCTGTAGTAGCTGTGGTCCGCCAGCAGAGGGTGGCGTTGTATCACTTTAATCACAAGATAGTGAAATAGGTTTGAGGAGGAGAGAGGCTTTGAACCTTTGTTAATTCATTCATTCGCCCAGAGACAAAAATCCCACAGGGGATAGATACAGAGTAAAGCTCCCTCTACATTGTCCCAATCAAACACTTCCTTACTCCTGTTCTCCAATTCTTTTGCAATAAAGACATTCAGTCCATTTGCCCTCCTAATGATTGGCTGCACCATCGTGTGAGAGTGAGTATGTGTGTGTGTGTGTGTGTGTTTTGTGTCTGTTTTTATCTGTGTGTGTGTGAGCTCTCACTGTCTGATATAAGCTTCCCTTTTTTACCTTCTCCTGTCCTGTCTGCTCCTTGACATCCAAGGGTCTCTAGATTTGGGAGGTTCCCCCCCCCCCCTCATTACTGCTCCCCCTGTCCTCACCTCCACTTAAAACCTTTAATTGTTAAATCTGGAAAATCACTGAGAGACTGAACTCTATTCCCCTGCCTGTCAGTGGAAAAAGAGCAAAATTTGCAGATAATTCACAGCTGGATTCAGACAATACAAACTCCAAGGCATAGTTTATTTTGGAAAACTGTAAATGTTGTTACACTCAGTACACAGGGAACATTAATGTTGCAAGATGTTATAATATCTTTTCGGATATTAGGGGCAAAATGTCACTGGGTCAAGATTCCCAACAAATGCTAAAGCATTCCACAAAGCAAGGCTCACAAATTCAACATGAGTTTCATTTTTTGATTCTCTCTGGTCTGTTCGGATTCTCTGATAGATTCCTGGTGCTTAACCTCCACATGAGCAGTTGTGCTAATCCTGTGTGCCTGTTCTGCCCCCAAACACGGCATCTGATTACAATAAGGTACGTGATACAGGAGTGCCTGAGTGACTGCGGAAGGTGAGTCTTGATCTTGACCCGGTTGTGTGAGTGACCCTGGCAAATCCAACTCTCCAGGGACAGTTTAGACCGAGTTTTCGTATTTGGAAATCCAAATATTCATCAGTCACTCTCTCTCCCTTGATTAGTGTGTGTGTGTCTGTGTGTGTGTATCTCCATGTGTCCTTGTGTGTGTCACTGTGTGTCTGCATGTGTGTGTGTGTGTCACTGTGTGTCTGCATGTGTGTGTGTGTGTGTGTGTGTCACTGTGTGTCTGCATGTGTGTGTGTGTGTGTCACTGTGTGTCTGCATGTGTGTGTGTATACGTACGCATCTATGTATGTGTCTACTCCAGTCGCATTTGCAGCAAGGGTTTAGATTCAGAGTCATGTTTCATCTAAAATGTCCCCATCAAACATTCCCAGCGCAGGTACAGTACGGGTATAGATACAGAATGAAGCTCCCTCTACACTGTCCCATGAAAAACTCCCTGGACAGGTACAGCACGGGGTTAGGATCAGATTAAATCTCCCTCTACACTGTCCCCACTAAACACTCCAGGGCTGGTACAGTACAGGGTTAGATGCAGAGTAAAGCTTCGTCTAAAATCTCACCATCACTCACAGGACAGTCACAGTACAACTTAGATAGCGAGTAAATCTCTCTCTAAACTGTCCCCATCAAACACTCCCAGGACGTCAAGCCACTCACCATTCTGATTTGGAAATATATCGCTGTTCCTTCACTGTATCTAAGCCTGTGCTGTACCCGCCCTGGGAGTGTTTGATGGGAACAGTGTACAGGGAGCTTTACTCTGTATCTAACCCTGTGCTGTACCTGTCCTGGGAATGTTTGATGGGGACAGTGTAGAGGGAGCTTTACTCTGTATCTAACCCCGTGCTGTACCTGCCCTGGGAGTGTTTGATGGGGACAGTGTAGAGGGAGCTTTACTCTGTATCTAACCCCGTGCTGTAACTGCCCTGGGAGTGTTTGATGGGGATAGTGGAAACTAGACTCCACATATAAACCACTGTTACATAGAAACATAGGAAATAAGAGCAGGAGTAGGCCATTCAGCCCTTTGAGCCTGCTCCGCCATTCAATATGATCATGGCTGATCCTCTATCTCAACACCGTACTCCCGCTCTCTCCCCACAACCCTTAATGCCTTTAGAGTCTAGAAATCTATCTATTTCCTTCTTAAATATATTCAGTGACTTGGCCTCCACAGCCTCTGTGGTGGAGAATTCCACAGGTTCACCACACTCTGAGTGAAGAGGTTTCTCCTCATCTCAGTCCTGAATGGCCGACCCCGTATCCTGAGACTGTGACCCCTTGTTCTAGACCCCACTCCCAGACAGAGGAAACATCATCCCTGCATCCAGTCTGTCCGGCCCCGTCAGAATTTTATACATTTCAATGAGATCCCCTCTCATGCTTCTCAACTCGTGAATACAGGACCTAGTCAGCCTAATCTCTCCTCATAGCACAATCCTGCCATCCCAGGAATCAGTCTGGTGAACCTTCGCTACACTCCCTCCGTGGCAAGTATATCTTTTCTTAGGTAAGGATTCCAACAGTGAAGGAACTGTGATATATTTCCAAATCCGGATGGATTGTGACTTGGAGGGGAACTTCCAGGTGGTGGTGTTCCCATGTGTCTGTTGCCCTTGTCCTGCTAGATGGTAGTGATTGCAGTTTTGGAAGATGCTGTCTAAGGAGGCTTGGTGAGTTGCTGCAGTGCATCTTGTAGATGGTACACACTGCTGGTACTGTGTGTCGGTGGTGGAGGGAGTGAATGTTTGTGGATGTGGTGCCAATCAAGTGGGGCTGCTTTGTCCTGGACGGTGTTGAGCTTCTTGAGTGTTGTGGGAGCTGCACTCATCCAGGCAAGTGGAGAGTATTCCCATCACACTCCTGACCTGTGCCTTGTAGATGGTGGACAGGCTTTGGGCAGTCAGGTGGTGAGTTACCCGCCGCAAGATTCCCAGCCTCTGACCTGCTCTTGTAATATATTAGGAAATATATCACCGTTCCTTCACTGGCTCAAAATCCTGGAACTCCCTCCCTAACAGCACTGTGGGTGTACCTACACCACATGGACTGCAGTGGTTCAAGAAGGCAGCTCACCATCACCTTCTCAAGGGCAATTAGGGATGGGCAATAAATGCTGGCCCAGCCAGTGACACCCGTGCCCCATAAATTAGTAAAAAATCAACATGTTGATAATGGGGAATTCTACCGTGGTAATGCCATTGAATGTCAAGGGTCGATGGTTAGATTCTCTCTTGTTGGGGATGGTCATTGCCTGACACTTGTGTGGCACGAATGTTACTTGCCGCTTGTCAGCCCAAGACTGGATATTTCTGCATTTGGACATGGACTGCTTCAGTATCCGAGGAATCGCTGAACATTGTGCAATCATCAGTGAACATCCCCACTTCTGACCTTATTATGGTCATTGATGAAGCAGCTGAAGATGGTTAGGTCTAGGACAATACCCTGAGGAACTCCTGCACACACACACACGCACACACATTATGAAGAAGCAGGCGGGAGTGAGTCATCCAGGAGATTTTTTAAATTGCAGATTCATTTTTTTATTCTCAGAGAAAACAGTATTTTAATTCACAACAGCCCAATGTGGCATTTGTTAAATTCCTGCTTTCGGGATCTGCCCAGGTTTCCAGGTTTAAAAATGTGCGTCACTTTCCAAACAAGCCCCACACCTTCAATTCAATGGTTAGCTGCCATCTCACCTTTTGTATTTTACAATCTCTTTGCTTCCTTCATGTGTCTGAAGAATTGGTGTTTAGCCAGACAGTGTAGAAGGTTTTCATTGTCCTGGAGCACTTACTGTAATCAGCTTATCCGAAAGGGATATCGATGAACTTACAGTTTAATCAACCAAAGACCGGCATGTCCATTCAAACCCGCCCATCTCCTCTTTCTACAAACTCACTTTTCCACAATGCCAGAATTTCTGAAGGGAAAATGTTTTTGACAAATTTCCCTAATGCAATTTCAGGCTGAAATTTTCAGGTCTACAGCCAAAATTGAATCTTAAAGAGATAGAAATAAACACAGAAATGGAACTGCAGCTTTCTCTGTTCCATGCACCCAGTTTAACATTGAACAATTGAATTTATATCGCCCCCTCCTCAGTCTAACATTCAAAATGGATCACGACACATATCACAATATTGAAGTTATCCTGCTATAATTCTGTCCGTTTCCCCAGACTGACTATAATCTCCTGAAATCTGCTCCTATTCTCTTCCATTTTCACTACATTGTCACACTGAGAGACATTTGCAAACTGTAAAGTGATGCCCTGTGAACACAGCTCCAGTTTATTCTGATATAACAGAAAAAGCAGTGGCCCTGATATGAACCAGTGGCCCTGATATGAACCAGTGGGGAAAAGGACTCTGTACCTCCCTCCAGTCTGAAACAACCATTATCGATTACACTGTGTTCTGTCTCTTAGCCAATGTTGTACACATTCTGCCACTGCCCCTTTAGTCACATCAGCATCAATTTTGCTCACTATTCAAATATGGGACATTATCTCCTCCACATGAAGACATTGGTCCCAGACCTCTCAGTTTCCACACACACATCAAAATTCCCAGCACAGGTATAGCAGAGGTTCAATACAGAGGAAAGCCCTGTCTGTCCAAACTAGACCATGAAGCTCTCCCAGGACAGGTACAGCACGGGGTTAGATACAGAGTAAAGCTCCCTCTACACTGTCCCCATCAAACACTCCCAAGACAGGTACAGCACGGGGTTAGATACAGAGTAAAGCTCCCTCTACACTGTCCCCATCAAACACTCCCAGGGCAGGTACAGCACGGGGTTAGATACAGAGTAAAGCTCCCTCTACACTGGCCCCATCAAACACTCCCAGGGCAGGTACAGCACGGGGTTAGATACAGAGTAAAGCTCCCTCTACACTGTCCCCATCAAACACTCCCAAGACAGGTACAGCACGGGGTTAGATACAGAGTAAAGCTCCCTCTACACTGTCCCCATCAAACACTCCCAGGACAGGTACAGCACGGGGTTAGATACAGAGTAAAGCTCCCTCTACACCGTCCCCATCAAACACTCCCAGGACAGGTACAGCACGGGGTTAGATACAGAGTAAAGCTCCCTCTACACTGTCCCCATCAAACACTCCCAGGGCAGGTACAGCACGGGGTTAGATACAGAGTAAAGCTCCCTCTACACTGTCCCCATCAAACACTCCCAGGGCAGGTACAGCACGGGGTTAGATACAGAGTAAAGCTCCCTCTACACTGTTGTGAGGATCCTGACGACTGAGCCAATTGTGTGGAGAAAAGCCACTCTGGAGTCTGTAAGATCCAGGGAAGTAAAAATCTTTATTCGAGTGTGCCTGGGGTGAATTCATTGAAGGGCCGAAGGGTCTTTTCCTCCAACAGGTGTTAAGCGTTTAACTGGAGTCTTGAGAAAAGCTTCAACGATGGAAGCCATTTCAAAAAACCCCTAAAAATGTTTATAAACATGTCAATGTATGGCAAAGTGCAGTCTGTAAAAATCTGACAAAATTGAAAGTTTTTAAAAAGGATACACCTTATCTTAGCCCCTGCTGTACCTGAGGAATGTTTCACGGGGCTAGTTCAGACAGAGCTTTCCTTTGTCAAACCTCTGCTGTCCCTGTGCTGTGAATTTTGATGGGACAGTGTCTTCATGGGGAGGAGATAATGTCTCATATTTGAACAGTGACAAAAACTGATGCTCATGAGTTTAAATGGGCAGAACGCATACGAAATTGGCTGAGAGAACATAGTCCTTAACGGTAATTTCAGATTGGACAGAGGTATAGAGTGCTACTCCCCAGAGGATCATATTCTGTTAGAAATGAATTAACCAGACTTGGGTTCACAGGAAATCATTTCAAAGTTTGCAGATGAGACACAGATTAGCAACGTAGTAAACTGGGAAGAGAATAGTAGCAGCCTTCAGGAAGATATAGGCAGTCTGGTGAAATGGGTAAACACAAGGCCAGATAACCTCAATACTTCGACAAGTGAAGTGAAGCATTTTGAATTCGAGACTGAGGAGAGGCAATATAAACTAAATGGTCAAATGTTAAACCGGGTGCAGAGAGAACGCTGTGATGTCATTTCTGTTGCCTTCTTTACCCTCAAGATTGTGTGTGTGCATGCGTGTGTGCATGCATGTGCATGTTTCTGTGCACACACGTGCACGTGTCTGTGCTCGTGCTTGTGTGCGCACATGTACCTCAGATTCACAGCATTTATTAATGGTTGAAGATAATATGAATATCTGATACATGACATGAACTGTCACAAGGCACATCCACAGCAACACTATAAAACAGTGCGGCTCTGAGCCACATCAGGAGACACTCGGTCAGATGGTCAAAAGTGTGGTCAAAGAGGTTGGTCTTAAGGGGGGGAGAGAGAGAGAGAGAGTTGGAGAGATGCAGGGAGGGAATTCCCGAGCTTAGGGCCCAGGCAACTGGCCACCAATGGTAGAGCGATGGAAGTTGGGACTGTACAAAGAGGCAGGAGTGAGAAGAACTCTGACACCTTGGAGGGTCGTGGATCTGGAGGAGATTACAGAGGCGTCGTGTGGGGGGCGAGACTGTGGAGAGATTTGAAAACAAGGATGAGAATCTGAAATTGAAGGTGTTGCTTGAGTAGAAGCCAGCGTGGGCCAGTGAGCAGAGACAGTGACAGGGGAATGGCACTCACTGAGAGTTAAGACACGGGCAGCAGAGGTTTGGATGACCTCCGGTTTACAGAGGGTGGAATGTGGGAGAGCAGCCAGGGATGCTTTGGAGTAGTCGAGTCTCGAGGTAACTAAGGCCGACGAATGTGGATCTTTAGACCAAACCGTCATGTTTTAGAAAGCGCTCGGGAGTTAGCAGAACCACCCCAGCCACTGTTATGACAATCAGAACAGGAATCGGAAAAAGATACAGAACCACAAAAAAGAAATTCCGTTTCAGAAACCCAGGTATGAATTTATTCTGTTGTTTTTTTTTACATTTCAAACTATGTACATTTGCTTCAGCTCCAGATCGTTTCTACGCCCCTCCCAAATCCACACACCCCTCTCCCCACCAACCCCCCTCCCACCCCCAACCCCGTTACATCCACAAAAGAATTCCAAGCTTTGAAAGACTTGGGGAAAGGCAATATTCACAGGGCTTCCCACTCTGGGAAAAAAATATCTTCTTTTTAGCAGAGGGAGGTTTCAACTTGACTCTGTGGCAGGGCCTCCAGCCAACAACAACAAAAAAAGTACAAGTTATTATACAGCAGAGATGTAAGCAAAGTATCTACAAAGCTCTGGAGACTATGCACAACACTTCTTAAAAAGTACATTATACACCCAGCCCCTCCCTATCCCCGCAAAAAACCCATGACAGATATCGGTGGTAAAATTAAAATCAACCACAAGCCTGTGCAAGTAAGTCAACCAACTTGCATTCACACCCCAACCCCCCTCCCCCAAACACACACACACACACACACACACTCTCACACACACACCTCCTTCATCTACCCACATTCCTGGATGTATTCCAGAAAGCGGACTGTGGCGTGGTGAGAAAACAAGACTGTTTAAAATATACCCTTCTACACCTGGATGAGTGTAGAACTCATTTAGCTTATGCAACAAGTGGTGTTTCAATATCCGCTCTGGTAACAGCCTTGCACGTGACTCATCAGTCTCACCATTCTTGCCCTATTCAAAAGCAGCTGAACACAACTGGGCACAAAGTGAATGACCTGGTTTGTTTTTTGCAGTACAGCTGAGACCAGGCGATTGCCCAGCTGCTATGGCCAGGGTTTAACGGTGAGGCCGCCAGTTGATACAACGCCCCCCTCACCCCGACCCCCAAATTGAGAGTCTTGCAGCAGCCTATACATTTGTCCTGTGCCTGTCTCACCGTAAACCTCGACAATGTCTAAAGCTGCTGTCAGTGTTGTCACCAGGGCTGCTGCAATGCTCAGGGCTGGAAACTTCCAGCCAACCCACATCCCAGTTTCTCCATCAGGACTTTGGTCGACTTGTGAGGTACAGAGAGCAGTCCCGTTATACAGGCTTCTCCTTCCAAATTTGGGTTGGGTCTGGAGAAAGGAGCTGGAGTTGGACAAGACTTGGGTGAGGAACTGGTAGTTCCAGATCTGTCATGGTTGGTGGCAGCACTGAGCACTTCCCAAGAACAGAGCTCAACCAGCGCACGGACTCCCCCCACCTCACACACACACACACAGCCTCCCCACCCTTATACACACACAGAGCCCCCCCCGCCTCTCACACACACACACACACACACACACACACAGAGACCCTCCCGAGCCCCCCTCACACACACAGAGCCCCCCCCTTACACACACACACACAGACCCCCCCTCACTCACACACAGAGAACCCCCCTCACACACACAGAGAACCCCCCTCACACACACAGAGACCCCCCCTCACACACACAGAGAACCCCCCCTCACTCACAGAGAACCCCCCCTCACTCTCACACAGAGAACCCCCCCTCACTCACACACAGAGAACCCCCCCTCACTCACACACAGAGAACCCCCCCTCACACACACAGAGAACCCCCCCTCACTCACACACAGAGAACCCCCCCCTCACTCACACACAGAGAACCCCCCCCTCACTCTCACACAGAGAACACCCCCTCACTCTCACACAGAGAACCCCCCCTCACACACACAGAGAACCCCCCCTCACTCACACACAGAGAACCCCCCCTCACACACACAGAGAACCCCCCCTCACTCACACACAGAGAACCCCCCCTCACTCACACACAGAGAACCCCCCTCACACACACAGAGAACCCCCCTCACACACACAGAGAACCCCCCTCACTCACACAAAGAGAACCCCCCTCACACACACAGAGAACCCCCCTCACACACACAGAGAACCCCCCTCACACACACAGAGAACCCCCTCACACACACAGAGACCCCCCCTCACACACACAGAGACCCCCCCTCACACACACAGAGACCCCCCCTCACACACACAGAGACCCCCCTTCACACGCACACAGAGCCCCCCTTCACACACAAACAGCATCCCCCTCACACTCTCACAGAGCCCCCCTTCACATGCACACAGAGCCCCCCCTTCACACGCACACAGAGCCCCCCCTTCACACGCACACAGAGCCCCCCCTTCACACGCACACAGAGCCCCCCCCTTCACACGCACACAGAGCCCCCCCTTCACACGCACACAGAGCCCCCCCTTCACACGCACACAGAGCCCCCCCTTCACACGCACAGAGACCCCCTTCACACGCACACAGAGCCCCCCCTTCACACGCACACAGAGCCCCCCCTTCACACGCACACAGAGCCCCCCCGTCTCACACACACCTTCACAGAGCCTCACCCCTACCCTCACAGAGCCCCCCCTCACACACACACACAGGGACACAAAGACAGACAGAGGGAGAGACAGACATAGACACACACACAAAGATACACACACATCACATTTTTTAAAAGCAAACACACAAATGTTTGTTGAAGGAAAGGACAATAATGGAGAACAGTGGCCCAAAGGTCAGGCACTGACTTTTATTTCAACCCCCTCCCCACCCCAGGGAGAAAAATTGTGCACTGGGTGCAAATTTGGAGAAGTCCATCACCCGATTGGGAAAAGACTCAGTTGAAAGCTGACCCAAGGAATCACACCAGCCACAGCAGAGGGATGGAGGGAGTAAACTGGGCAGCGGTGGAGGGGAGGGGGGGGAGGAGGAGGAGGAGGGGGCGGGGTTGTGAAGGGGCAGGTGAACATTTTGAGGACACTCTCTCTAGCTGAGCTGCATAAACTATATTCATGGGTTTCCCCACACGGTGAGGGAGATGAGGTTGGGGTGGGAGCGGGAAAGTAGGACACTCGCCTCACCCCAACGCGGGATCACATGAAACGCATGCTGCACTGGCAAAGGACCGGGGTTCGGACACCAGTCACACCTTAATGCCCGAGCTTCCCAGGCGCATGACCCCGCCCCCCCCCCCCAGGACAAGTGGTCAAGGCAGCGCCAACTTGGCACAGAGAAGCAGTCGGAAAAAAGACGCACTCTGTTCCAAACAGCCCTCTCACAAGGCTACCGCCATCTTATCACTCCAGATCCCTTCCAATGAAAGCTGCAGGACCTTCTCGCTCGCTTTCCAGCAACATTTCCTATCATTTAAAAAAACAAGCTGCAATTCAACTCCTCAGGCTAATCCACAAAAGTTCAGCTGTTTGCAATAAACAAAGAAATAAAGCTTGTCACGCGCAAAATAATTTAGAAACCAAATAATCACACAACACTGGCAGCAATCCCAAATCAGGCTAAACGCACTTGAGGAAATCCCAACCAGGGAAGGGATGTTCCAGCCACCGTAACAAGTCTAAGGGTCAGCCTCATGGTCTAGGCCTGCCTCTGGCACCCATTACAGGAACGAGTGCAGAGAGTGCAGCATAGAAGGATGGAGAGAGGAGGGGGGGTGGGGAAGAAGGGGATGGGGGAGTGGGCAGGGGGAAGAGAAGTTTCAGGTAGCAGCAACCAGGGATTTCAGGGCAGCAGTACACTGAGCTGCACTCACTGAGTTGGGAGAAGTCCATTTGAGGTTTCTCAGGGGTCATATAGAGCTGCTCTTTACATCTCCCCTCCCAATCAATGGCATTCTTGCCACGGAGGTGCTCAGTAACTGGCAAGGCAGCTTCTTCCTCCCTTCCCCACCCCAACCCCACCTCCTGTGTTTTCATCCGGTCACCCAAAGCTCGCTCTCTGCCCGAGGTCTGGCTTCATCAGCCATCCACCCTGCTCCCTGCAGGTACAGGGCTCAAACGCCTATTCCCCCTGGGGCTGTGCACACACGGACAGGCAACTGGGGTCCTAGCAGGCCACGGGCTAGCCCGACCGATCACCGTCCAACATTGGGTTTTGAACCCGGAGCCGCTGGGCAGCCATCAGGAGTAGGTAATCCCGGCTGAAACCAAACCACGACCACCCTCCACCCCCACCCTTGCAATGCTTCAGGCTGAGTCTTAGCCAAGTTAATTGGCACCGAAACCTGGGGCAGTCCTATCACGTAGGGCACACTATGTCAGATGGTGCCCAGGGAGGCACTGAGATGGCGGCGGGAAGAGGGAGGGAGGGTATTTCTCAGCACTTTGAACACACTCGCTAGACAAAGAGAAGCAGAGAGAGCCTTTACCCAGTCCGGTCACAAGGTGAGGAAACACAGCTGGCATCCCAATCCTCCAACGGAGAGCCGCCTCGTGAAATAAACATTGTACACGTCTGCCCGGCCTCGCTGGACGCTACTTTAGGGTGAGCACGTTTCTCAAAGCTTTCAAGACAAAAACGTGGTTCACTACGAGAAAAGAAACTTGCACAAAACAACAACAACACATGCATTATTTAGTCGGAGCCAGTGTAGCAGGGATCAAAAGTAAAGCAGCAAACATTCAAAAAGAGAGGGGCCTCAGTATGACCGCTCTGGGTCAACGTCGAATGGGATCAGACGTTTGGAAGTAAAGAAACACTTAACAGATCAAGTACAACTATCCCCTTTTCAAAACACTCACTCACACACACACGGCTGAAATGCTCCCACATGAACAGTGGTAAGGAGCAATACTGCTGTCACAAGTGCTGTCACGTTGCCTGCCCTCGGTGGGGTTGGAGGGCGGGGCGGGGGGGGGGGGGCAGTCGTTGGAGCCTGGGGTTTGCCGCCGTCTTGTCACCTTCCGAAGTACCCGAAGCAAAAACCGAGGCCGCAGTCCTTCTTCCCCACCCCCCCTTCCTTCCCCCTCGGCCAGTTCCACCGCTGCCCGCTTCTGGGCCAGCCGCACCGTCGGGGGTGGGGGTGGGGAGCTGCGTGTGGTCACCGAGGCAGCGGGGAGGTCAGTTTTCCTGATGCTGGGGCGGGATTCCCAGGTGAAGAGATCTTGGCAGAAGTTAGGGTGGAGGAGGGGGCCAAAGCGTGCGAGGGGATGGGTGGGGGGGGGGAGAAATAGCTGCTTTTTAGAAACAAAACCAACAAGAAAGCTGTCAACGCAGCAGTCCACTTGAACCACCCTGTCCAAGTTACTTATTTATTATTTTTTTTTTTTTACATTCCTTGTATAAAGCACCACGTAAACGCTGAAAATCCACACTCGCGCAGTGCTCTTCTGGTTAGTCCAATGTAGCTTGGTGCTGTGTGCGCAACCAAAGTAAAACTCAGAAAGTGGCCTCCTGACTCTTGGATTCCCTGTCTCTCTCTCTCTCTCTCTCTTTCTTACTCTCTCTCTCTCTCCCTCTCTCCTTTTCTTAGGGACCCAAACTCGCAATCACATTGTCCAAACTATAACACATCAAAAGTTCCAGTTCTGCATTCAGTCTGTGTAAGTGCATTTCTTCAGGCTCCACATCCTTTCCAACAGAAAAAAAAAACACATTTTTTCTTTTTAAAAAAAAACAGTAACAGTGTTTTGCAGATATATTTCCAAAAAAAAGGAACTTTTTTTTTAAATTCAAGAAAACCTCCAGTTTCAGTCTCTGTACAACGTCTAATAAAGTGCATGTTTATTAAGGTGCTTCATCCGATGAAGAACAGAAGTACCCAGAGGGTTCACCAAAAAAATGAAGTGAATTCCACACTCCTTGGCAGCAGAGGGAGCAGAGATCCTGGATTCATCACTGTGACCACCTGCCATGAAGCATGTTCCAGGTACGGTCGAGTAGGATTCAAAAGGCAGCTTTAAGGGGTATCTCTTTTTTTTTTTAAACCTTGTTTAAAAGTCATCCATTGTCTCTATTTCTCCCATGTTCAGTCGCTCTGACGACGCGTTCACAGAAAAGCCTGTGTTTTATAAAACAAAAAAGAGAGCACAGGGGTTCATTTAGATTCAAAAAGGAAGGGACTAACTCCCCACTGCCCCCGACCTTTTCACGCCGACTCTGCACTGGGTTCAGCAGCTGTCCTGACAGCCAAGGCGATGTGGAGCGGAACCAGCTTGTAACCCTACAGACGAACTGCAAACGCAAACCAGGACTTCTGTACCGCACCGAAAAATTGCAGGAAATAATGATTCCCCTCCGGGCTCAGGGTTGGCTCCACAGGCTGCCCTCCGGTAACTCCATTCAGATGCTGATCATGGAGATTTAAGTGGAGGGACAGGCTGTTATTCGACTGTGAGGGAGACAACATCACAGTTGAGCTCACTAATGTCCACGCACACTCACACTTGCCAGGCTGAGGTCACTGGATGCAACCGGTGGGATTCGCAACAGATTCTTCCATTTGCTGCCCCTTGACTGCCGCCCCCCTGGCTGACGTGTGCTGGCTAAGCAGTGGGCAGGAATCGAACCTGAGGCAGCCTGCTCTTCTCCATTCTACACCAAGCAAAGCTCGCCCCCCCCCCCACTAGGGCAATAAGGAAGTTCAGCCCCCTATTCCACAATTACTGGCAAGACAACCAATCAAGGGGAGGCGGGGCAGAGGGAGAGACTGGACTTCACCAAGAAGCAAGAGTCAGTAAGGGAACATTTCAGGAAGATCCTGCTCCCTGCACTGTGAGGCACTTTCCTGTTGGGATTGAAGGCATCAGGTGGAGCCCAATCTCCTCGACGTCGAGTTAATTCTTTCACTCTGGGGGGAAAGAAGAGCTGCATGAAATGAAGTTCTCCATTGCAGAACTGGCCAAAAGCCACGGATGGGCGTGTGAACCAGAAAGGACTGGGGACTGAAGAGATCAGGAATGACACCGAGCGGTGCAGTGAGTATTCAGTCCAGTGGTTCTATCCCCTGTTGTGGGTTCCAGGCATTGCAGATCGTGGCGACACAGTCAGAGGAGAGAGTGACTCTTACCCAGAATACTCGGATCAGCCCGCACCATCTTTTGCTTCTTTTTCTTTTTCCCAGCTTGCGAGCTCTCGTAAGACGACTGCTGTGCACTGTTGTGATTCCCCTGGAATAGTGACTGTAGGCTGTTTGAACTGATCCCCCAGATAGAGTCCTGGTACAAGAGAAACCATCGCACAATTAGTTTCTCAGAACCTTTGGAACGAGTAACTTCACTCAGTCGGCAGCGATATCGCAACTGGCTTCAGTGGCCCCTGGGCTGGCGGGGATTAGGCGGTAACTGGACAACCCAGCAGCAGCTGGCACCTTCAGCCAAGGATTGGCAGGGGCTGGGGGGAAGAAGGGTGAAACCAGGCACCCAATTCCAAATCCACCTGCTGGCAGGGCCACCAGTACTGCTCCCCACAGGGCAGCAGCTCCATGTGCTGGCTCCCCTTGCATTACCCCCTGCTCTCCCCGCAACCAACTCCCCCAAACCACTTCTGGAAAGTTCTGGAGTTAGTGTCATGCAGTCCATTGACGAGGCAAACCCTGCAGGTACAGATGCCTTGAATAAGCAATGGTCAGCCAGGAGCACCAGTCATCACTGGGTGCTGCTGGTAATGGGGGCCAGTCCATGAATGCCTCACTGCCCAGTAAGATGGCACATTTGGAACCACGGGAGAATGCAGTAGGTACACGAGGCTGCAATGGTCATTCAAAACTACACTCCTCGCTCTCATTCCTTTCCCACCGCTTCTTGAGTTGGATGGCCC
Organism: Cetorhinus maximus; assembly: GCF_964194155.1. Lineage (NCBI taxonomy): Eukaryota > Metazoa > Chordata > Chondrichthyes > Lamniformes > Cetorhinidae > Cetorhinus > Cetorhinus maximus. Next base: position 28,324 of record NW_027596578.1, read on the forward strand.
TATATACCATCCCTTGAACAAGCCACAACTAGCGCCAGACTCAGGAGCCAATGAAAGTCAGCGAAACACAATCCTGCGCCTGGTCGCTTGTAACTAGGGTAGTAATGAGATAAACTGGAAGAAAAGTTCCATGCTAACCTGTAACCTGTCAGGCTGCAGAGCGAGGTTCCCGGTGAGGCTTAAAAGCTCCTTTGTTAACTAGGAAAGAAAGGGAAAACACCATCAATCCTCAGGAAACCGGATCCCAACACAAGATGCTCACTGCCCGTTTCTGTGACATGCTACCCCGAGATTCGGATGCATCTTCCACAGGTCAGGAAAACCATGAGGATTTTTCCAGCTCTAACCCTCTCCACCCACCCACACAGAAGATAAAGTGGTTATTCACAATGTAATGTGCAGAGAGTTGCTGCTTTCCCCAGTAGTTGATCACGTTGGGCTATACTCCTGCGATGGGCCGAGGAGGTGGAACCGAAGAAAATGGTCACCTGAGCAAATTATGGGCAGGTGAGCAGACAGTGAGCAGACAGTGAGCAGAGAATGCCACCCCAGCCAAAGTAAAGAGAGGGACGGAGAAAATAGGAAGAACAATTGTCCAGTTCTGAAATCGTTTCAAGCCAGTGTTAAAAAAGGCAACATGATTCCATTAATCTAACATGAGTTCATTAGGTACGCACAATAATTACGCTTTTGCGACTTTATGGAGGAGGCATTCTGCCACACCAGGGAAAGATTCCAACGGGAAAGCAGAGCTGTGCTGCTCCTTTTACTATCCATACATTACCTGTTGCTGTTGCTGCCTTTGCTGGTTGGCCTTTTGTTTGGCACGACGCTCCAGGAACTGCTTGGCAAACTCTTTGGCCTCCGGGGTGTCACCCAGATAAGCACGGATGTAATCATGCACCTCGTATGGCGAGTCCACTTCTTTAAGGAAGGATACAAACGTGGGGACTGCAACGACAAGGGTGCTAGTGAAAACCCAGACAAGATCAAACGTTCAACTCACTTTCCAAACTAGTAACTCTGCCTCATCATTAGGAACTCAACAACTCGGGGGAAGATGCTCTTTGGTCTGCCCGAAGCTTGTTGGTCTTCCAGTGCCAAGAGTTGTCCCCGACCAAGTGCTGCAGGCTGGCACATTCCGAGGTCCAGGACTAGTGCTGAGAGACACAGGAAAGCTTGGGGAAGCCGCTGCCGCAAAGATGCAATGGGGAAAGGCCACCATTTAAGGCCTTTCAGCTATAGTACACCAAGGGGCTGGTAAGATTGCAGAAGCCCTTGGGCTGTGTGTTTGTCATTGAATGTATATAGTAATGCAATTGTATTGAGGCACCTCAGGGTACAACATTATCTACAAAGTTAAATATCGCACTTTCCGAAATGTCTAATTTGAAATGTTTTGGAATGAACTTTTAGATATTTTATGAATAAAGTATACTTTGGAAAAAAAATATTAGAGACCGTCACCTATCCAAACCGAAGACCCACACAAACCAAGTTTCCTCTCTCTCTCTCTCTGCTAGCTGGAATAACCCAACATAAAACTGAATTTTGGTTGCCTCAATCGGTTCTGAGCGATCGTGGGCTCAAACCACATGGCTGCCCCTTATGGTCACCTGGTGGTCTCACTCAGAGCCACAACAGTCGATGTGGGAAGTGAAAAATGTAATGCTGCTCCTTAGTGAAGGCTGCTCTTCTGAAGTGATGACATAGTAGCAGGAGCTCCACTGTGCTTTACATGGCCTAGGATTGTTCAATGCAGGTACTGAATGCCTGAAACATGCACCCAGTTGTCCCAATGTTAACATCCTACACATTGGAGAGCACAAAGCGTCACCAAGTTAAGGAGACCCTGACCAAACTCTTGAGGAAAGAAATTGGGGAGGGGACAAGCTCTCTTAATTTAGTTCCGATCCCTCATCATCCCCAGCAATTACAAAGTGGAATTCCGGATCCAGATTTTTACTGGACATCCCAAGATTGCCGAGTGGGGAGCGTTGGAATCTCAGAAACAGGGGATGGGATGGAATCAATAAGCACAGAAATGGTCAGCCAGAGTGACCGCTTCAGCTGAAGGCAACAGACCTGAATGTAGCTGCAAGGAGTGAAAACAGAAGGTGGCGTCGCGTAGTGAATGGGTTCACATCCGATGCCCGAATGCACTCGCTCAGTTAGTTCATCACGGCCAGCGTGTATGTGGGGGGTGGGCTGGTGGATTAAGAGGGTGAAAGAAGACAGGAGTTGACCATTCTTGGCTGCCATTCGACAGCAAGAACAACAACAGTCTGACAGCAAGTGATCCATCACTCTCTCTCATTGCAAGGGGGAAAAAGCTTTTTTTTGGACACCTTATGCAAAATTTACCAATGTGGTCTTATTACCTGTGCAGTGGGGAGGTACAACCCCTCTCCCATAGCCACACTACCCATGAAGGCAATCAAACAAACTGCCTCACACTCTCAATCCCAAAAATGCATGGAAGGCCGAGAAACTGAACTTTGAATATAATCAGATTGTTAAAAAAAACACTATGCTGGAACTGTATAAAACACAGTTAGGCCACAGCTAGAGTATTGTGTGCAGCTCTGGAATCCACATTATAGGAAGGATGTGATTGCACTGGAGAGAGTGCAGAGGAGATTTACCAGGATGTTGCCTGGGCTGGAGAGTTTTAGTTATGAGGAGAGATTAGATAGACTGGGGTTATTTTCCCTGGAGCAGAGGAGATTGAGGGGGGACATGATTGAGGTGTATAAAATTATGAGGGGTATAGATAGGGTAGACAGGAAGGAACTTTTCTCCTTGGGGGAGGGATCAATAACCAGGGGGCATAGATTTAAGGTAAGGGGCAGGAGGTTTAGAGGGGATGAGAGAAAGATTTTTTTCACCCAGAGGGTGGTGGGAATCTGGAACTCACTGCCTGAAAGGGTGGTAGAGACAGAAACCCTCATAACATTTGAGAAGTATTTGGATGTACACTTGCGATGCCATGGCATACAAGGCTATGGGCCCAGTGCTGGAAAATGGGATCAGAATAGTTAGGTACTTGTTTGACTGGCGCAGACTTGATGAGCGGAAGGGCCTTTTTCTGTGCTGTAGAGCTCTATGATTCTATGACTCTAAAACTAGTCCTGAAGTAGAATCTTGGATCAAAAAGTCCCAGCGCTCAGATCAGCTACTCGAGCACCTCAAATGCGGTTAGATTGAAGAGAAATGTGGACTATTGACTCGTACCATCAAGGTTGTTGGCTGTGTTAAGAACATGCAGCATTTGCTCACACCACTGCGTGAAGCCATCTTGGGTTTTGTTCATTCCCTGGAACAGCTTCAGTAACTTCTCCTCCTCTTCAGTCTTCTTTTTACTCGGTCTGGTAGGAATCCCGTACGAGTCGCTGCAGGAAAGAGATTTTTAAAAAATAATAACTTTGCAGCCGTGGGTGCGCCAATATGACAGCCAGATAAAGTTCAAACATGAGGCTCCTCCAAAGCAAACTTTGGAACGGAGACACATAAGACTGAAATTTGGAGGCAAGCTATTACAGCCTTCGTCTATTTTTTAATGACTTCTATTTGTAGAGTCAACCCCGAGAGAACATCAAAGTCAACCCAGCCTGGCTCCCTAATGAAACAAAAGCAAAATACTGAGTGCAGCACAGGAGACCATTCGACCCATCACAGAAGTGCTGGTATATCGTCACCTATCAACATTCCCGTAACTCTGATAAGTTCCTCATTTTCAGGAACCTGCTCAACTCCCTTTTGCAATTACGTTTGCAGTCAGCTCCCACAACCTTTTCAGGTAGAGTGTTCCAGGTCCCGACAATGTGATGAAAAAAAATCTTCACCTCCACTCTGGATCTCTTCCCCCCCACCGACCCCTCCACCAATGATTTTAAATCTAGGGCTTCTTGCTTCCGAGGGAATCGTTTTCCTCAACCTATTACATCAAAACCTCTCACCTTTGTGCCAACTGCTACTCGTCTTCATTAGATGCTGGAAAACGCCCTTTGTTTGGCTCCATTGAACCACAAACCTCCCAATATCCTTTCACAGCACAGACCCTCCCCACCCCCACGTATTAAAACATGAAAAACCGAGCACTATGCACTGTTTGGGAGAACGGAGAGACAAACCTTAGTGAGGGACTGCTCCTGCTGTTCTTCAGCCCTGCGCTCCTGATCACAGGGCCCGTGCTCTTCACAGCTTCGTCCCCCCATAGGCTTATGTTAGAGTTCTTACTTTCGTGTACACTCCACATGCTGTTCATATCAGACCCCCACTGACTGGGCAATCCCCACACTGATGAGTTGTTGATAGGTATACTGGAATGCTAATGGCAGGCAGAAAAAAGGACAGAGAAAGTATTCAGCAAAGACAGAGGAAAGACAAGACAATATACCCGAGCCACTGTCCATCAGTTTACAAAACCCTGGCCACAGGCCAACCCAACAGACAATGGTAACTAGTTAGCAGCAGCTCATCCACCTCAGGCACAATGAGGAGCAGGGCAAGGCCTGAGTTCCAACATCTACTCAATGAGGATCAGGGAAAGGGGAAAGGGTAAGTCACTGTAGCTAGCTCAAAGAGAGAAAACGGGAAAAGGAGAGTGGGCATTGGGGAGTGAGGGGGGAGGTGCGGGGGGGCTGCGGAAAGCAGGAGGGTGGGAGGGAGAAGGCTGATTGAGAGTGAGCTCTTGGAGAGTGATGAGGAAGAGGAAGGAGATGTGGGAGAGGAAGTAGGAAAAGGGTTTGAGAGGAGGAAAGGGTGAACTAAGGAACTGAATGAAAGGCTTCACAATTTTAAAAAGAGTTATTTTCCTCCCAAAGGAAAGTTACACATTAATTTCTTCTCTACAATTGTCTGTGGGTGGGGGGTGGGGGAGTAGGGACCAGTCAAATTGCAGCATTACTTGTCGCTGTCGAATACACACTAGAGATTGAAGTATATGCCCCACTTGATGTAGGGGACAGCCACAGTGAAGTTAAGATGGCTCAGCACATCTTTGTGGTGATTTTCTCTGATCACAGTTTCTAAATGTAAACGCCTTCTGTTTACAAGTGTTCGTGATGTTACAACAAACTGCGACCAGAGCAGTTCATGTCCTCTGCTCGCTAATCAGCAACACTGGCGAGGACAGGATTAGCTTCAGGTGTGATGCCCGCATAACTGAACACTCTGTTGGCGTATATACCCTGTTGACAGGGAGAGAGTTGCTCAGATAAGCTACCCGGAATCTGTGTAGCCAGAAAGAGTCAGCTTGCCGGAAGAAAGCATTGTGGGGAAGGAATTGAATTTGGGTGGGCTAAACGATACTCACTGCTCGTGCCTGCGCTCTTTGCTGTTGCTGTTTCTGCAGCTCTTGCTGCATCTCCAGTAGTGATTTGACAGACATTGACTGCTTGGGGATATTGTTCCAGCCAGGTGACTTCTGCTGCTGGTGCTGTTGAAGGGCCTTCATTATCTCCTGTTGCTGACGGCACTGCTGCAGCAAAGAACATTAAAATTCACTCGCTTTTTCAAATTTAATTACAATTTTCTATGCTTATCTTTTCGTGGCTCCCGCAGACAAAGGGTGGATGGAGCACATGCATCAGCGAGGCTTGGCCATGCTCTTTTTACATGACCAAGTCGACAGCCATAGACCAGGGGAGCCCGAGCTGCTGCTGACTTTCCTGCCAGCCATTGCAGGCATACACGATCCATCACTGAATGGCACTGGGTGCAGAATGCCCACTCATCACTTTCTGTATGTCAATGGGAGATACACTGTGACCTAATCCTTAATACTATGCAACCTCTGGCTGCACCAGTCTATGTGTACCTGACCTTAGAAGTCAAGAACAGTATTATAATTACTGGACTATACTGGCCTCTATTGGTCCCACTAGGGCGATGGCTTTACTTTAAAACTCAGCCTTGTTTTGAAATCCCAATGTGGCCTTGCCCCTCCCTGTCTCTGTAACTGCCTCCAGCCCTACAACCCTCCAAGATCTCCGCGCTCCTCCAGTCCTCAAGTCTTCAGCATCACTGGTTTTAATCGCTGCGCCACTGGCCTTCACGCCTTCAGCTTTCTGGGCCCTTAGCTCTGAAATTTGCTCCCTAAACTTCTTTGGCTTTGCTTCTCACTGACCAAGCTTTCAGTCCTGTCTTCATATTTCCTTAAGAGGCTGAGTGTCAAATTTTGTTCGATTATGCTCAACTGAAGCACCTTGAGATCAATGGGTAGGTTAAAGGCACCACAGAAATGCAGCAGTTTTTTTAAATCTAAATTCGAGTTCTGCTCCAAAGTTGCCCATTAGCTTAGTGAAGGCAACAAGTAAAATAGCCGACACAGGGTAGGAAGTGGCAGGTTCAGTTCACAGCCTGTGCTGGTTATTTGATCTCAGCTGAGTGAAAGATGCTGCAAACAGCCCTGCCACCAGGAGGGGGTGAGGACAGGATTCTTGCTTAGAATTCTGCCCACCCACCCCCCCGTGACCTCTGCGAGGTGTGGAGGACAGCTTTGAGCCTGTCTGCCTGTGATTCAAATGGACTGTAGCAGTTCAAGAGGGCAGGTCAGCCCCACCTTCGAGGGAAATTAGTGATAGATAATAAACGCTGGCCTAGCCAGAGATGCCTACATCCCATGAATGAAAAAAAAAAGACCTGCTGACCAACACACAAACACACACACACACTACACACACACAAGATTAATGTTCATATAGACGAGGCACGAGAGAGCTCCTGTCACACCGCAACGAGTCAGCATGTTTGAGAGGGTAGCAGTGGGGCAGTGGAATTGACTTAGTTCAGAGGAGCACTGTGCAAGACTTCACAGCGGCAACTGAAGGCATCGTATGTCATCCTGAGAGCAGGATCATTTTCATCGCTGCATCAGATTACCAAGAAAAGGAAACTCAACTGTATTTTGGAAAGCTCACTTCAGAACATTATGGCAATTCTGTGCTCTATATTGTAAAGCAATAATGCATTCCCACCCCCAGGTCCCTTCGCTTCAGAAATATGAGTTTCCCCTGAAGGCTCAAGTGGGTAGATGTACAACACAAAATGACGAGAGTCTCATTGTCCACAAGTTGCCACATTGCTGGCTTCTTTAGTTGGTCTCCACCAGGGCAGATGACAGGGAGCTGGAATTCTGCTCAGCACCCTGGTGTCAGAGCTGCGATACCAATCAGGGTAAACACACTGAGGTTTGCCACTCAAAAAGAAACAGGTGCCCAACAATGTTGGGCGAGGATAGGATCAAGCTCCTGCGATGCCACATGCTGCCAAATAGCCTGCCAGCTCAGCTCTTGCTTGGACAAGCTCCCAGACCACATGTGGCGAGCAGCGTGGTAGGGCACAGGCAGGGATGCACTTTTAAATGTTAAGAGCGGATTCTCGTCCGCCTTACCTCCTCCCTGCGCTGTCGCTCCCGTTCCCGTTCCTCCTCCAGCTTCTGGAGAGGTGCTCCGGAGTTGGACTGCTGCCCCCACGAATTGGAAGATGGGATCTGATGAAGGAACAACAGGTCAGTTCTTACCTTGCAACATTTTGAGTTACATCACATCTGCAACACAGGAACAGACCCTCTGGCCCAACAGGCCTATCCCAGTGGTTATGTTACTCCATGCCCCCTCTCTTCGTCTAACCCCACCAGCATATCCTCCTATTCCTTTCTCCCTCGTGCTGATCCAACAACCATTTAAATACATCAGATCTATTTTCCCCAACTATTTCCTGAGGTAGAGAGTACTACATTTTCATCACTCGCCAAGCAAAGGAGTTTCGCCTGGACTCCCTATTGGATTTAATGGCAATCACCTTATGTAATGGCCACTAATTCTAGTCTCGCTCACAAGTGGGGGAGTAAACCCCCACCAAGGGGTAAGGGGGTCTCAGACATGGCTAATCTAACCTCACACTGTCAAACTCCTTCACTAGCTAGTCTCTGACAAAGCTTCAGCACAGTTAGGGGTCAGGTACTGATGCTAAGTTATGAAGTCGGATTCTATTCCATGGGCCTTGAGGGATTTTTTCCCCCCCTCATATCACCTTTCGAATCAGCTCCTCTCCAGGCAGTTCATCAATTCAGCTGCTGCCGAGTAATGACCCCACAACACCCCACCCCCAACAAACAGAAGCATTGCGGCAACGCAGTGGGCCCGGGAGGGTGGGGGAGTGGATGTGAGGCAACACAAAGGGGCAGTCACTGAATGCCATCCACCAATACAGTGAACAAGGTCCACTCTGGAACACTTGGTCCGCAGAGTTTCAGGTGACCTCAAGCCCCAGAGGGTAGAATGCAGGGGATCAGCCAGCGAGGCATCAGAATAGTCGAGTCTAGAGGTAATAAAGTCATGATTGAGGGTTTCAGCAGAAGAGCAGAGATAGGGGCTGAGTCAAACAATGTTACAGAAGTGGAGATAGGCAGTCTTAGAGATGGCGTGCATGTGAGGTCAGCAGCTCATCTCGGGGCCAAAAGTGGCACCAAGGTTGCAAACAGAGTGGCTTAATCTCAGACTGTTGCCAGGGAGAGAGATGGAGTCAGTAGCTGGGGAACAGAGTTTGAAGTGGGAACCAAGAAAAGATGGCTTCAGTCTTCCCAATATTTAACTGGAGAAAATTGCTGCTTATCCAGTAGTGGATGCCAGATCAGCAACTTTGATAAGTTAGCAACAGTGGAGTCATCGAGAGAGGTGGTGGTCGCGAGGTAAGACTGGGTGCCATCAGTGTCCACGTCTCTCTGTAGCTTCTTGCACCCATTCACACAACTTACTGTAACCGTCTGACAATGTCATTTGCAAATTTATATGTAAATCTCTATGCCTTCATCCACGGCTTACATTACAAGATCAAATTCTGTGAAAGCTCATCTCTCAGGGCAGCTGCTAGGAAGCCAGGTCCCATAGGAGGAGAATAAAAGCCAAAGGCTTTTAACATGAACCTTCCACTTGCTGTAGGGAAACTGGGATAACACTGCCCTCTATCTACATTCTCTAGCCTTCTGAAGAGTAAAGGAGAGAGCCAGATAATTTCAGTTTACTCAGAATGGAACAGCAAGACTGTAAGAGGCCCCAGAGTAAAGGAGAGCTGTACTGCAAATGCCCTGTGAGAACTGTCATCAGACTGAAAAAAACCAGACTCATCCCATTTTAACTAAGTGCATAGTCAGCAGGGAGATTTTAATCCCATCAGTCTGACGGGAATCAAATCCAGGACTCTGGTATGCACTAAGATCTAGTTACACCATCTTCCACCAAGCTCCAGGGGCATTGATAAGCGAGTGCTACCTTTATGTGTGCTAACTGCTGCTGCTGCAAGCGCCTCAGTGCTTCCTGCTGCTGCCTGTGTCTCAGCAGCTCCTGCTGCCGCTGAAGCTGTAAATCCATCTCCTTGCGTTTGCGTTCCTCCTCCTCAGCGAGCCTGCGCCTGGCCTCTTCCTCCAGCTGGCGTCTGCTCTCCTCTTCCTCCAGCCACCGCCGGGTCTCATCCTGCTGCCGCCGGTCTTTCTCCTGGAACAACAAGACACGAGCACACGGAGTAGTAGAGAAGAATAGCACAGACGCATTTAAGAGGAAGCTGGATGAACAAGGAGCCTGCTCCAACTTCGCTCGCAGTACCCTAGAAATGGGAATGTAGACACATAAAACACAAAAGAAATTTTAAGTGCTTTTCTCAATATGGAGGTGGTTCACTGGGATGATGCCAGGGATGAGACAGAGAAAAATTATTCTCTCTGATGAGCGGGTCAATAATCAAAAATCATGGATTTAAAACCAGTGGTAAAAAGGGGGAAATTGAATTTTTTTCCCCCCTCAATTGTCAGGATCTGGAATGCTTTACCGGTAAAGGTGACACAAACTGAACCTATAATGTTAAGATTTACTTGAGGTTGAGGAACTTACAGGGTTATGCACAAAAAGCTACATTATGGAACTAAGCATAATTACTCTGAGAGCTAGTAATGGCACAATGGGCCAAATGGGCTCCTCCTCTGTCACAGGTTTCTATCATTCAACGAAGACAAACTGCATGTTTAAAAAATAATGCAATGAGACACCAGTCTGAACCAGGCTTTGCCCTGTGAAAATTCTGAACAGCGAGTCGTACATTACGGGTGCGCAGAGGTTTAGCTGCAGTTCAGTTATGGGGCTCCCTCCGTGCGGGCCTCTAGTTTCTCAGTCCCTGCACAGCACACTCTGAATTCTGCGGAGAAGCCCAACACGGACTGAGTGGCCAGCAATTCATCAGACTCTCTCAGCTGGATGAATAAGGATCATAAGAACGTAAGAACTAGGAACAGAAGTAGGCCATTCAGCCCCTCGAGCCTGCTCCGCCATTCAATAAGATCATGGCTGGTGATCTTATGTTTCGATTTCTACATTCCCACCTGACCCCAATAACCTTGGATTCCTTTGGCTAACTAGAATCTATCTACCTCTGCCTTAAAAATATTCAGTGACCCCCACCTCCACCACCTTCTGAGCAGAGTGTTCCAAAGTTGCACAACCCTCACAAAAAATTTCTCCTCATCTCTGTCCTAAACGGGCGGCCCCTCATTTTAAAACAGTGACCCCTAGTTCTGGACTCACCCACAAGAGGAAACATCCTTTCCACGTCCACCTTGTCATGGTCGCTCAGGATCTTGTATACTTCGATCAAGTCACCCCTCACTCTTCTAAACTCCAGTGGAAACAAGCCCAGTCTGTCCAACCTTTCCTCACAAGACAACCCACTTGTTCCAGGTAACAATCTAGTAAACCTCCTTTGAACCGCCTCCAATGCACTTACATCCTTTCTTAAATAAGGAGACCGAAACTGCACACAGTATTCGAGGTGTGGCCTCACCAATGCCCTGTATAACTGAAGCATATCCTCACTTTTATGTTCATTTAACTGGGAGGTGCTTTCCTTTCCAACTCTACACTTTGCGTTACTATTTCAATTAAGCAACTAAGAAGGGTAGTACGCCAGGGCCCTGGTACTCTACCCTCACCACAGCATCACTGCACCCACATAAAATGCTCAGAGAGTGAAGGCAATAAATAAACGACATGGATGAAATGGGCAACCACTCCATAATGGTCATGCCAATTTTTCCACCAAGTGGCAGGAAATTCTATTATGGATCAGATATTGCAGCCAGATGGAGGGCTCCAGCGTGGGATGCGTTTCATAAGGAGGGGCCACTGTTTATAGTCACGTCGCAAATCTACCTCTATAAGCTTCCTGCAAACGCAATGCTAATCCGGAGGATGCGGGAGAGCAAAGGAATTATGGGCGGGGAAGACAGGGAATTTCCATCAACAGGTCTCAGATTACATTGTAAACTTGCCGCAAGCAGTGAGGTTGTACAATCATCGCACCAAAAACCACTACAGAGCATGAACCTACCAATTATGAACAGCTGTCAAAGGGCATGTGTTAATGAAGATACAATCTGGTTTAGGGACATGGCCCACACACACAGTAAAGACGCAGCAAGTCACCTGCTTTCGGAGGATGTCCTCCATCTGCCGCCTTTCTTCCTCGTCACGTCGCCTCAGGGCTTCCTCTTGTCGGCGATCCTCCTCCTCCCTTTGGCGCCGGGCGGCCTCCTCCTGCTGCTCCCTCTGAAATCGGACCACCTCCTCCTGGATGGAAACAGATCAGTTACTTTGGGCTGTGGCTGGCTGTGTCAGCGATGGTCTGCAGCATCAGAACTCGGCCTCCCCTGCCCCCTCCGTGTGCCAAAATGCAGTCACAAAACAGCAGCAATCTAGGGTGGTTCAGTAGTGGTCTAATGTGCTGGGCAGTAGAACCTAAATATGAATGAACCCAATATCTCTAAAGTGACAGAGCCACACTGGGGGTAAGGGGGGGTGGATGGGGTGTGTGAATAACCTAACTCCTAACTGAGCTGCTCACGGTCCCTTCTTAGTCAGCTACAGAACAGTAGAGGCTTGACTGAAATGATGGGCAGACCAGGGAGATAGCAACTGGAGAAATCAAAAGGAAAAGTAGCGTTTTTTTTATTAAGTCTTGGGAGTCCGGCATCACCTACAGGAAGCAACCCAGCAACCTTATTTCAGCAGCATCGCTTAGTCCCACCGAGGGACAAGAGCGGCAATGTTTCAGGAACACCATCTGAAAGATCCTCTCCAAGCCTCACACCATCGTGACTTGGAATTATACTGCCAGCAGCTCTCAATCCTGGAAACTCCATCTTCAAACGCCACTGCAGGAGCACCGTCAGCACAGGGACTGATTGCAGTGGTTTAAGGAGAAGAAACACCATTTCTTTTTATAAATCCACCTCTCTACTTTTCCCCCAAACCTCAGACATTCCCCGAGCGGCTATTCTTCATGAACGAGTGTCAGCACGTTTTTTGACCATGGAAGTGTTGCACCAAAGCTCCAATCCTGTCCTGACTCAACACCCACACATACACTCTCCAGCGGGTGTCAACAACCAGCAACCAGGGGCTCAAAGCCCACCCAAGTTTTTGCCTCTTGCCAACCCAGGGACACAGAGGCCCACAACATAGCTACAATGCAACTCAGAACAGAAATCTGTGAATGAAAACGTGGGAAATTCTGGTCTACATGACTTTACACCACATTCACAATACATTAAATAGGTTGGAAACAATTGCAAATTGCTTCGGTCAACCTAAAAACATAAGAACTTAAGAAATAGGAGCAGCAGTGGAGCACCTTGAGCTTGCTCCGCCATTCAACTCCACTTTCTCGTCCACTCCCCATATCCTTAATTCCCTGAAGGATTAAAAATCCATCCACCTTAGTTTTAAATATATTTAATAATGGAGCATCCATAAACCCCTGGGATAGACAATTCTGAAGATTCACAACCCTTTGAGTGAAGAAATTACTCAGTTCAGCCTTAAATGATCGGCCCCTTGATGCATTGGTTTTAATTTTTCAAAATTCCCTAGAAATCAGGGAAGGTTCCATTAGATGGAAAATAGCAAATATAACTCCTTTATTCAAAAAAGGGAGGCAGAAAGCAGGAAACTATAGGCCAATTAACCTAACATCTGTCACAGGGAAAATGTTAGAAGCTATTATTAAAGATGTTATAGTGGGGCGCTTAGAAAAATTCAAGGCAATCAGGCAAAGTCAACATGGTTTCGTAAAAGGGAAATCACGTTTAACTAATATATCGGAATTCTTTGAAGGAGTCACATGTGTTTTGGGTAAAGGAAAACTGGTGGATGTACTGTACCTGGGTTTCCAGAAGGCATTTGATAAAGTGCCACAACAAAGGTTATTGCAGAAAATAAAAGCTCATGGTGTAGAGGGTAACATATTGGCATGGATAGAAGATTGGCTAGCTAACAGGAAGCAGAGAGTAGGCATAAATGGGTCTTTTTCAGGTTGACAAGATGTGATGAGTGGTGTGCCACAGGGATCAGTGCTGGGGCCTCAACCTTTTACAATTTATATAAATTACTTGGATGAAGGGACCGAAGGAATGGCTGTTAAATTTGCTGACAACAAAGACAGGTAGGAATGTAAATTGTGGAGAGGACATAAGGAGGCTACAAAATGACATAGGTAGGTTAAGTGAGTAGTTAAAAGGTCTGGCAAATGGAGTATAATGTGGACAAATGTGAAATTGTTTATTTTGGGAGGAAGAATGAATAAGCTTATTATCTAAATGGTGAGATTGCAGATCTCTGAGATTCAGAGGGATCTGGGTGTCCTAGTGCATGAATCACAAATGGTCAGTATGCAGGTACAGCAGATAATTAGGAAAGCTAATAGAATGTAATCATTTATTGTGAGCGGAATTGATTACAAAAGTAGGGAGGTTATGCTTCAGTTGTACAGGGCATTGGTGAGACCACATCTGGAGTGTTGTGTACAGCGCTGGTCTCCTTATTTAAATGAAAGATATAATGCATTAGCAGTACAGAGAAAGTTTACTAGACTAATACCAGGAATGGGTGGATTGTCTTAAGAGGAAAGGCTGGACATATAGGCTTGTATCTAGAGGAATTTGCAAAAGCAAGTGGCAACTTAATTGAAACCCTGAGGGGTTTTGACAGGGTGGATGAGAAGGGGACGTGGGAGAATCTGGAACTAGGGGTCACTGTTTAAAAATAAGGGGTCACTCACTTAAGACAGAGATGAGAATTTTTTCTCTCTGAGGTTTGACTGTCTTTGGGGGACTCTTCCTTAAAAGGCAGTGGAAGCAGAGTCTTTGAATATTTTTAGGGAAGATCTGGATAGATTCTTGATTAATAAAGGGTTGAAAGGTTATCAGGGGTAGGCGGGAATGTGGGGTTGATGTTACATTCAGATCAACTATGATCTTATTGAATGGCAGAGCAGGCTCGAGGGACCAAATGGCCTACTTCTGCTCCTAATTCGTATGTTCGTATCCTGAGATTGTACCACATGTTATAAGTAGCCCAGCCAGGGAAACAAGCTCGCCTACCCCTGTAAAACCCCTTCAGAATCTTGTATACTTCAATGGGATCACCTCTCATTCTTCTTAGCTCCAAAGAATTTAGGCCCAATTTACTCAGCCTCTTATTGGACAATACTCTCATTCAAGGGACCAATTTCGTGAACCTTTGCTGTAATTCCATTTCAAGTATATCCTTCCTTAAATAGGGAGGCCGAGACTGCCCACAGCATTCCAAGTACGCTCTCACCAAAGCTCTGTGCGATTGCAGCAACTTCTTCATTCTTGTACTCCAACCCCCTTGCAATAAAGGCCAACATGTGCTTTACCTTCCTAACTGTTTGCTAACCTTCCCTGTGCGAGTACACCCAAGCTCCTCTGAACACTGACATTTACAAGTTCACGGCTTTTAAAAAAATGCTCTGCTTTTCTCGTCTTACCAAAGTGAATAACCTCACATTCCCCCACATTACACTGCAAATGTCACATTGATGCTCACTGACTTAACCGTAGCCTGGGTCACTGACCCATAGACAAACTAACCAACAGGAGAAACCATGGGATTCGGGAATGGGTTAGGCTGATAAGAACTACACAGGGGACACATTACCTGCTTCCTCCTAGTTAGCTCATCCTCATCTCTACGCTTGCGTTCTTCCTCTTGCCACCGGATTTCATCCTGCCGTTTTCTGTCATCCTCTTCCCTTTTGTTCCTGAGTTCTACGTCTCTTCGCTCCTGCTTTAGCTGAACAAGCAACATTCCTGTTACCCAAGACAATTTGGGGAGCGGTTTCCTTCATCAACATAATTCACAGAGCCCAGGAGCACTTCCATCCTGAAAGGATCACAAAATGTGGCGGCAGAGACGATCCACACTGTACACTTCACCTACCCTGCCTCTCTGGCGTCGCTTGGGCTGAACGTACATTGACTTGTTTCTGCCCCGCCTGGACTAAAAGTTCTGATAAATCTGGAGGAATGGCAGTGGGGAACAGGGTGCTAACCTTTAAGATATCGCTGTGCTTTGCTCCAGACTTGGACCTTGACGCCAGATTTATTCAACTTCTGTGCCCACACCAAGTAGAAACCACTGTTACAGCTGTAACATAGGGTGCAGCCTCAATGACCTGTTACAGGTCACTGAACAATGCAGAAGGGGAGTAGTGGGTAGGAGCTGAAGAGAGAAAAGGCTTTTATGTTGCCAGGCAATCCAGTGTGATCAAAAACAAGCAGGGGCAGTGCCCCTTTGAGTGCTCTGTCTAAATTGGATGATTCCTTCAAAGTTAGCACCGCATCGCTGACCTCAGAAATAATGAAATAAAAACGGAAATACTCATCAGGTCTGGCAGCACCTGTGGAGAGAGAAATAGAGTTAATGTTTCGAGCCCCTATGACTTTTCTGCAGAGCTGAAGAGAAGCAGAAACGTGATGGGTTTTATACAGTTGAAGAAAGGGAGTGGAGCAGGTGGAGCAAAATAGAAGTTCAGGGATAAGTGGGAGCTCAGGAGAGATTGGACAAAGATGTCATGGGCACAAGGCCAAGGAAGTGTTAATGATAGTGTTAAAGACGAATGTTAAGTCCAGAAGCCCAGAAATAATGAATCTTGTTGCGGGTGCACATGACACATTGACATCAGACACCAGGCTTCTTGTTATTCTACAGAACCTTCAAAATAGTTCATTTTACTAATAATCTTTTACAAAGCAATAGCTACAAGCTTCAGTTTAATCCCAAGGTCAGCTAAGTATATTGGATGGTGCTTTAACACAGCGATCAACTCCCTGAATAACTCAACTGGACAGTCTATGGTTAAAAGCCACAGACCAGAAGGCCCCATGTTCAGCCCCTTGTCTCTCTCAGCAGATGCGGTCACAGGTGGCTCAGTGGGTAGCGCTCCCCCTTCTGAGTCAGAAGGTTCTGAGTTCAAGCCCCACACCAGGGCTTGAGCATAAAATATACTGACACTCTAGTGCACTATTAAGGGAGTGCTACACTCTCTGAGGTGCCATTTTTCAGATGAGATGTTAAACCGAGATCCCACCTGGCTGCTCGGGTGGATTAAAAGATCCCATGATAACATTTTGAAGAGCAACAGGGGAGCTGTCTTCATTGTCCTGGGCCAATATTTATTCCTCAGTCAACATCACGAAAAGATTATCTGCTCATTGTCACATTGCCCTTTGTGGGAGCTTGCTGTGTGCAATTTGGTTGCCGTATTTTGTACATTACAATTAGGCTTACACTTCAAGAGTACTTCATTGGGTGTAAAGTGCCTTGAGACATCCGGTGGTTGCGAAAAGCCAAAGGCTCCTGATCACCACCCAGCGAGCCTGGCTGGAAAAAGTGTGTGGAGAAATGACCCAGTTCGGTTGACATACCTCGCACAGTGAACATGCTGCCAACACGAACTCTCTGGGATTGTGCACAAGGAATAGACATAAATCAAGTCGCAGAAGATGCTGGCGTCCCTGAATTCACACCACTGCAAGAGTGGGCATACAGGATGGGGCTAGGAAGAGGAAGGGTCCTCTAAATGGCAGAAGATATTGGTGGTTCCACTATTCTTCCAAAGACAACATGTGCATCAAGAGGTCTTGAGACACTTAGTCTATAAAGGAGACTATCTCCCATTAATCTGTTGCCAGAGCAAATAGTTATAGAAGATGGGCACATAAATCTTCCAAGGAAGCAAATCAGTGTAACGCTTTAATATGTCAGCTTCAACATGACCTAAAGAAACTGCTTGTGCTTCTTGCAACTCGGTGTTTGCATCCATATACATTTGCGCGTTCCAATAGATTCCAGCCATGTAATATTCTGTACCACAATGATTTCTGAACTTATGAAGTCCTGCAAATACTGGAAGACTTAAGTGGACTCACACCAACTATGTACAGACAACACTCATGGAGGCCCCCCACAGACACTGACACGCTCGCTGGGATCCGGTGCAAATTTCTGAATGAAAGACCAAGACCCAAAGTGGAAGAAGTTTTACTGATCAAAATATTTACCATGTCGGAAAAGGAATAAATGTCACCGGCAAATCAATAAGTGTTACCAGGGATGAGGGACTTCAGCTATGAGGAAACACTGGAAAAGTTTGGACCGTTCTCCTCAGAACAGGTACGGTTGAGAGGTGGCCTTTTGAGGTTTTCAAGATGAAAGATTTTGATATGTGTAGATGGAGAAAATCTATTCCTTCAATAACTAGAGGTCACAAAACTAAAACCTTCGGCAAAAGATCAAGGGGGGAGATGAGGAGAATTTTTTTCATTCAGTTGTCGAAATCTGGAATACTCCAACTGAAGTGGTGGTGATGAAAGCTGACTGAACTAACTTTAAGAGGGGGTTGGACAGGTTAGGATCAGGATGAAGAACTTACAGGGGTTATGGACAGAAAGGTGAAATGTGGGACTAAGCATGACTGGTCTTTCAAAAAGCCAGCACATGACAGCCTGAATGACCTCCCTCTGTTCTGTGCTGCAAGTTTCTATTCTCCAATGAAAAGAAAGAATTTGGTAACCTTGTAGACCGGTGAGGAAATGACTCAGGCCCCCTCAGTCCGGGGACCCCATTTTGAAAACCCACATGACTTCAGTACATGCCGACTCCATGACTGCTGTGAAACATTCCTATTGCATTAAATCAAGGCGAATCTATTCTGGGAATCATCAATAAAACAACAGCAGGATCTTACTTTTGTAGCTTTCTCTCGCTCTAGTTTTTGAATTTGTTCCAGTAGCGGACCCTGAGATGCTGAATCCCACAAGCTACCTGCTTCGCACCCTAGAACAGAAAGTGCACACTTTTCAAAAACAACCCACGCAACCTATAAACCAACATTTATTTATTAATTACCAGAATTTCACCAAAAACAGGGGAGGTGGTGGCATAGTGGTATTGTCACTAGACCGGTAATCCAGAAAGCTGGGGGTAACACTCTGAGGACTCGGGCTCGAGTCCCACCATGGCAGATGACGGAATTTGATTCCAATAAACATCTGGAATGAAAAGTCTAATCATTGCTGATTGTCATGAAAACCCATCTGGTTCACTAATGTCCTTTAGGGAAGGAAATCTGCTGTCCGTATCTGGTCTGGCCTATGTGTGACTCCAGACCCACAGCAATGTGGTTGACTCTTTAAATCCCCACTGAACAAGGGCAATTGGGGATGGGCAATAAATGCTGGCTGAGCCAGCGATGCCCACATCCCATGAACAAATGAAAAAAAAAAACAGGTTTTACAAAGATTGCCAGACCTCATCCCACATCCCCCAGCATCCCGCACATCTGATTTGGACAGGTGGTCCATATAATGCCCAAGAGTTGATCCTGTCCATCCAGTGTGGACCATCCTGAAACAGCCACAATTGCATGAGCACAGTGGAATGGGATCCTTCTGGCATTGACTGATGGGCTGAATGGCCTCCTCCAGTATCATAATGACTCTTCAGCCTTTTGTAAAAAGCAGCCAAAGGCTTGATGCAGGCCATACTGCAATAACGGTCCATTCTCCACTAACGTCAGCCACCTCTATGGGATACAATTATACCAAGTTTTGAATTTACCAACAAAAAATCTACAAGGGCCAAAAGCACTGTTATTGCTGACCCTGCCCCATCCTGCCTGCTGCCAGGACTGTACCCCAGCAAGAGTCCATGCCTACAGGAGAGCAGAAGAAAATTTGGGAAGGGAGAGCGCGAATGCATTTTACAAAACGTACGTGATGGAATTTGCTATGAACATATTTATTCAATAGTAATATATGCCATAGCTAACTGACATTTATCCAACAAGCCAGTCCACCACATAATTTAAGTTGTGGAGCTTCAGTCTAGGTCGCAGCAACTGCTGCTCAAAACCGCTTGCAGTATTAGGCGTCACCAGAGGGAATCCTCACCTGAGGGCTGTGAAGCGGAGGTCGGAAGGTCCCAGAGAGACCCCGTTTCGGGCACTGACATAGATCTGTTGATGGCAGGAATCAAATTTTGCTCTGCACACCTGGGGGGACAAAAATGGTGGAAGATCTTCAGTGCTTCCTGAGATTTTCTTCAGGAACGAACTGTATAAGTATATCAGCTCTGAAAAATGTCTATTCCAAACCATTCTGAAGGCACGAAAGAACAACGAAGAGAATACTGCACCATCAGGGTCATTGCTTGGAGGCGACTGAAGAGGTCAAATGTTGTTCTCATTGCTCAGAAATCTGGGATTGCAGTCCCCACTCCATCCCATTTCTGTCAGTGAGCACCTAAATTAGGGATCAGGAAGCCTGCTCCAATGCCCAAAGGGAAAGCACTGCAGCTGCCTAAAAACCTCAATCCTTCAACTTCAAGCTTCCATTAATCGCACTGTACTGGACACCCTTTCCCCGCCCCCCCCACCACCTGCCCCCATGTGTCCAGTGCTTTCAATTGGTTGAAACCCTGTTAACATACTGGTAGCGATTTGAAGATCTGATTTAAATCTCAGACTGTAAAAGAAGCATTCTCCCTAGGCTCTGGTGAAACATTAACCCCACTGAAGAAAGTTCTTCATGTAATTGAATGTGGCTAACAATTCTTCCATCGCCTGTTCCCCATCACAATAATAAACGACCTATTCAAGTAACTCCCCTTTGTCGCAGTTCTTGTGAATTATTGCCAAACTGTGCTGTCTCCACTCCTGTAAGGGAAAGGTGCCAGGAGGTTGGGAAAATTCCACTTCTGAGCAACATTTAAAAGGGACATTTCGCCCTGGGTTCAACTATTAAAAAAAATCTACCCCTCTTCCATTTACTGGGCTTGGACTGTCTGAAAAATTGACCCCTCAAAATTCCACAGATTATATTGTATAGTATATATCTATGTTATAGCCAAGTGCACTTCATATTCATGAAATAAAGAGATAGGAAATACACAACATTGGGATCTGAAGAAAAAGCAGAGTTAATTTCTCACTCAAGTCTTCACTCATTTATCTGCACTCAGTAATGGTGACCATGACAACTATCATCGATTGTTCAGTAATGTCCCTTTAGGGAAGGAGTCTGCCATCCTTAACCGGTCTGGCCTACATGTGACTCTGGGCCCACAGCAATGGGGTTGGCTGTTAACTGCCCTCTGAAATGGCCTAGCAAGCCATTTAGTTCAAGGGCAATTAGTGATGGGCAATAAACGCTGGTCTTGCCAGTGACGCCCACATCCCATGAAAGAATTAAAAGAATATCAGGAGGCGCCTGGCTCCAGTAGAAATGCAATTTAAACAATGGCACCGGTGTGGGGGGCGAGAATGACTGGCAACGGTGCAGGCAGGTGACACTGCTGGTATTTCGTCTAGGTGCCAACATAAGCACCAGTAGTCCAGTGACTATCCGCCCACCCATTCGCCTTCATCTGTATTCACATACTGAATAAAGGAGCAGGGGTAGGCTGCTTGGCTCCTCAAGCCCAATCTACTACCAAACTCCATATACTTGTTTTTGCCCGATACCCCTCAATAACTTTGATTAACAAAAACTTGTCAATCTCAGAATTAAAATTAATTGATCTAGCATCAATTGCGTTTTGCTGAAGAGAGTTCCAAAACTTCTACCACACTTCGATGTGGGGAAGTGTTTCCTAATTTCACTCCCGAAAGATCTGGTTCTAATTTTTAGATTCTGCGTCCTAGTCCCAGACTCCCCAGCTAATCAAAATGGTTTCTCTCTATCGACCCTCAGTTCCCCTTAACATAAACCTTGATAAAATCATCCCTTCATCTTCAAATTCCAAGGATACAACCCTAATTAAAAAAGCCGAGTGACTACAAAGAACATAGACTCATGCATCAATTCTTATATTAGCCCCTCTCATTTTTATCTTCCCAAAACACTGGCTAACGGAAGAACACAACCTTGCATTAGTCGGGATAGATTCCATTGAGACCAAGGTTTTACACCTAGGAAACAAGGAGGTGAAATGTCCAGTTGTTCCATTTTCCACTTTGCTTTAAGAGTGTGATTGCTACCCCTTGATCAAGCTAATGCACCAATGCAAACAACCGGCATATGGCCTTCCACCCACAACCTCCCCTACCTGGCAAGTTCTCAATGGCCAGATCATCAGGCAGAACTGTGGAGCCGGGAGCTCAGTCAGTGCCTTTGATCAGCAAACTGTTCACAACAGTCTACTGATGGAAGAGAAAGGGAGGGAATCCTTAAGTGAACACTGGGGCAGGTACTTCTAGCCTACTGTGGACTCTGTGTCAAATCAACCTACGCCAATTTTGCATTGACGGATTAAGAGTATCACACAAGCAGCAGTTTCTCAATTCTCGGTTGAAGAGCAAATCCCTGCTACAGTATATTGGTTCTGCTGCAGTAAATGTAGTTAATGGCATCACAAAATGTTCTACCTTATGCTTAAACAAAAAAAGTATAAAATGAAAAGAGAACAGGTACTGCAATTATTTCTCAGAGTGGTACATAAAAGGGGGTAAACATCATTACCTTGATTTGAGGGCCTGGATCTGCTGTAGGAACAGCACAAGTTGCTGCTGCTGTTGGGGCGTCATGTTTGCCTTCTGCTGTAGCGCACACTGCACAAGCTGCTGCCGGCTACAAAAACAAGGAGGGGCGTTATAACTTTGTCTCCGACTGTTCAAGTATTCATCTTTGCACCCGTGAACAGGGGCGATTTCCCCAGTCCGCTCTCCCACTGTTGGGGCACAAAACTTCATTGCAAGATCAGGCATGCCACAGTAAGGTACGGAGTAAAGCTCCCTCCGCCTTGCCCAAATTCCCAATCTCTGATCCACCAACACCCCATACCGTGTTAAATTTCTCATCCCCAGTCACTCCGTGTCATGACATCCGATTGGGATTACCAATCAACACAGAATCAGAAGCTTCATACCAGGGGCACTGGGAAGGGGACAGGCTCTGCCCGAGGCAAATTCAACTCAAAACAGCACAAATCCATGCCCTCAAGTACAACCATCAAAGACAAACCCCCATTAAAATAGACATGGAATTGAATAGTTGTGATTCTTTTTGGGACTGGCAAAGTGTGTGTAATGTAGCAGTTACAGCGTTGGATCTGGAGTCACAAGTTCAAATCCCACCTCGGTTAAGTGTGAAACTGAATTCAACAAATCTGATGACTCCAGAAAAATATTCAGCCTTGAAAGCTGATGTGTTGCAAAATCTCAACTTCTTCACTGCTGTCTTTCAGGGAAGGGCTCCTACCGCCCTACTTGGTCTGGCCGACATGTGACACCAGTCCCACAAATACGTGGTGGGTTCTTAATTCACTGTGAAGTAGCCTCAACCATGCAGGACATCAGTGCTGACCCGCCCTTCCAGACAGGGACACCTTCCAGGAGCAGAAAATCCCGGTTAAAGTTTTCTCCTGTCTATGTCGGGGAACACGGAGAACAAACACAACACCCGAAATGAGGTCAGATAACACAGCACAGACCACAAGCTGAATGGTGGCTGTGGGGTGTTGTGGGGTGGGGAGCTTCTAACCCTGAGAGCTCTGGGCTAAAAGCAGGTGCGATGTTTGCCAGATGAGGAGCTTGGTGCTTCACTGCTCTGCATCCAGTTCCATTCCAAACGAAACCCCACAGCAATAAAGCGGAGTCTCAGTCGGAAGGCAAGGAAGTTTAGCAAACTGAAAACGATGCAGTGTTCTTCTCCCTCTGGGATTTACTAACGTAACAAGGAAGCCGTACAACACACCAAGTGTGGTCCTGAGGTCAAGGTCACTGCTTCTCTCTCATTGTCATTCCCAAAATAAATCCTCTCAGCACAAATTATTCCTCGCACCAAGTACTCAGGTTAGGGAGAAGATTTAAGCTGCCTCTTGTTTTATTAATGTATTTGAAGGGAGCAGAGTTGAGACCTGCCCATTGTCGGTAATTGAGCCAAATTCCCCGAGACTACGGGATAAATAACTGATCATATGTCTGACCCAGTAAAGGCAGCTGAAAATCTGAAGCCAGATCAGAAAATGCCAGGAATATGCAGCATCTTCTGACCCTGGCCCTACACCTGAAACACTGATCCACCTCTTTTCTTTGCACGTGCTGATCGACCAATCAGTAACTTCTGTTTTTATTTCAGACTAATGGATCTTCCGTGACAACGTTCACAGGATAAGCACTATACTGTGTAATGCACAATTACTCCAATCAACTTAGGAATCTGGGTCCAGGACCAGAACAAACTGCAATGATTGAAACCTCCCTCTTTGGCACCAATATATGATCCTGAGTGAATTCAGGCCCTAATGATAGTGGACATACCCATCCCACAAACACCACTATCTACCTATTTTGTACACATGAAGCAATCTCAGAGACCACAAAAATGACTATTGGGGGAAAATCAAGTGACCACACCAGTGCAGAAGGGTGTGCGTCTTTCAAACTGGCAGTCAAAGTCCATCACTGGTTAGGGCAGACTGAACTTTACTCTGTTTAGCCCATGATGTGCCTTAATCTGAGTTGGTAACGGTAGCCATGCGTGCAAAAAAGTGTTCCACTTTCCAATACCAACACCATTCATCCTGACCAGCAAAGGATTCATAAAAGGGAAGGTTGGGTTGAAGAATGTGGAGAACACAGCATGACTTGATACCATTATGTAGTGAGACAGCAGTCGGAGTTTTAACTTGAGCCAGGAATCAGTCCACTGTGTCCCAGAAATGGGACACCATCTGGGGGAGTAGGCAGCAAAACACGGAGACCAAGTGCAGTGCGTAAAATGGTGCCCTTGGCTGGGTTCAACTCCATATGGACCAGGGATCAACCTAGCATCATCCTATATGCACAGCTCAGAAACCATACCATGGAGTACACACTTCAATTGGGTGTCCAGAGTTTGAAGTCATATTTTTATGCAAGTAACTGACATCACTTGATGCGCAATGATGAGTGGGGAGGGTGTAGAGTGTGTGTGTGTGTGTGTGGAGGGGGGGGCGATGGAATCTGTGAGTGAATGGTTAATGCAAGATATATTGCAGCCTGTAGAGCTCAGGATGGTTCTCTACTTACCTGTTTATTAGTTGTACAAATTGCTGGTACTGAAGCTGATGATACAGGGCAGCTGCCAACTCCCGCTGCTTTTTCAGTCTCCCCTGGTCCATATCGCCCTACCAAGACCAAACAAACTCCATTTGAAAAAATAAAATCCGAGTTCTCCGCCTTTCGAATCAACATGTGCTCTGTAAACCCAATTCTGCAAATAGACTGTTCGGTCACCTTTACATTTAGGTTTTACCACAGGCAAATATTTGTACTGGTTAGTCTTGTGAGACACCTGTGAAATGCAGATAGGGAGAAAAATAAAATGAAAAAAATGGCAGACAATATTAAATGATGAAACTTTTCCTTTTAAAAAATTAAAAATAAAGGATTTGATTTGAAACGATCAGTGATTCACCTACTTACTGGCCAATTGGGAGTAGTGATGGGTGGGAAGTCATCACGTAAACTCATTTTGTGAGGTCTAATGGGGGAAGGGAAGAGTGCACGCAGTGAACTGGAGTCTGATGGCTCCAAGCTGGAGTGCTGTCCAGGCATGGTCCACAGAGACACACCTCACCCAGTCACCAGGCACTGGCACCAGCATTGAAGGGAGTTGGTGCGATTTGAGCGCCACGCTTCAACAGAATCTTTCTTCAAGAGAAAAAGGATGCATCTGCGATTTTAGTTCATGTCTCGGGTTAACACTGCCTGTCACGTACTGACGTCTAATTTTACAGCCAACGTGTGCCTCCTACCTGCTGACACAAAGTAGCATTTTCAGCAGGGCTGTGAGGAGACCACAATTCCACTTGTCCGTTCTCTTGGTTGCTTGGTTGGTGGTTTACAGAGTAAGGGACAAGCTGTTAAGAAAGGGAGGATAAGGACCCCAAAAAAAAAAATTTATTCTCATCTTAACTCCTAATGCAAAGAATGCAACGGTCAAGTGGCAACCTAAAACAATCACTACTAAAAAGATGCAACTCAAAAGTGGTTAAAATGATAATGATGATGGTGCAGGCTATGATTGCTTTAGCACATCACACCACTGATCTGAATAGAGGATAGCCCATTTCTCCAGGGGAGATGGTTACCATTGGCCACACACTCACCAAAGAGAGATCAAAGAATAATTAAATGAGAGGACAGTGCATTACAAACGTGCTTCCTGCTCAAGAGCACCACTGTACAACAGGGACTAAAATAAAAAGTACTTCATTGGCTGCAAAGCACTTTTGAGACATCCGGTGCTTGTGAAAAGCTCTAAGTAGATGCAATTCTTTTCAATGCAGACGACCAGCTTTTGAGCTGAGGGTAGGATGCCCAATTTAAAATAACACTGGGGTGGGAGAGAAATGGGCAGAAACTTAAAAGGAAACAGCAAGAATTAAGAATATCAACCCGCTCACAAGCATTTTGCTGGACGTGTTACTAAATGATTTTTAAAAATTCTACGTTCTAATCCAGCCTGCTTCGTCAACAAGGCTGAGAACAAATGGTTCTGAAATCTGACGCACACTGTACAACAAACCAAACCATTGCAACAATTAGATACCGTGGTTTGTCACAACTTCAGTATTTAAGTGCAAGCTGTACCCAAACTAATTTCCCAAATTAAACCAAGGAACGGCTCCACAAATTAGCAGTATATTGGTCGTTAAATAAAAAGGAAAAGCAGAAAAGTCGCTATCATGCCTTCACCTAAATCAAGTCGGTGAAACATGTAACCAAAAATTAGTCACAACTAAATGCACAGCCATTTCTCCACAGAATCTCATCTCCTGCTTAAGCAGCACAGCAGATTGCAGACGAGCTGTTGGTTAGCCTCTTTGCTCCTACCCAACAGGAAACAAACAATCTACTTGTTTGAATCGAGGGGAAAATTAACATCTGCATATGCAGTGCTGGTACCAGTCAAACTAGAAACCATCTCACTCCATAAAGGAAGCTTGGCTCGTAGGTGGCAAGGTGATCGTGGACCAAGATGCAGAATGCTACAGAGTCAGAGGCCGCAGGTTCAAGCCTGCATCCTATGTTTTTCTTGATGGCGGCTGTTTCCAGAGGTGACTGCAGTATCACCTAGGTGCTGATGAAGGGCTGCTGACTGATTACCATCGCGCATGTCCCCATCGCTCAAGGGTCTGCAAACTAGCTGCTCGTCACCACAGCACCAGAGGCTCAGGAGCTCGATTTAAGAATGTCAGCAGAGCAACCCCTGGCCGGCACAACTGCACCCACCAGGGGAGGCACATTGGCATGTCAAGTGGTGGGTCAGAAAGGGTCTGCCATGCACATGGAGTACGTGGCTCAATTTAATGCAGTGAGGAAGTTATCACCAAGCTCTCCCCTCCCTTGAACTGGTTACAAGGCAACCTTGCAGAAGATGGGTATATGCGTGCACGCAAACCTAACTCAGATGAGTGCACGAAACATGCAGGCCATGTCAAAAGTGAAAAGTACAAAAAGTAGCAAACTGCTGACATGTGAATAAGCTCACGGCACCCTCTCATTGTCAACAACATCCCCCCTTACCGCTACCATGAGGAGCATCTAAACCTCAACAATAATGCTGACTTACCAGCAATGGTGGTGGAGAGGGTCCAGGAGCAAAAGGCACTCTTCCCCACATTTTAATCACATCTCCCAAAGGCTGGAAGCCCTCATCACAACCTCGTTTG
Source organism: Cetorhinus maximus (assembly GCF_964194155.1). Taxonomy (NCBI): domain Eukaryota; kingdom Metazoa; phylum Chordata; class Chondrichthyes; order Lamniformes; family Cetorhinidae; genus Cetorhinus; species Cetorhinus maximus. Next base: position 55,392 of record NW_027596578.1, read on the forward strand.
ACCAGCAGGGACATGGGGAAATATCCAGCCTGGAACCAGTCAGCCATTTCCTGCGTCGTAAACGGACCTGATAAAAAGTCAACATTAAGTCGTTTTCTGCTTCCCCAACTGCTTAATCGGTTACATAACAATCAACAAGCAATTAAAACCACCCCAACCTCAAACTCCCTTAAGCCTGTTCAGCCATTCAACTTGATCATCATTTTTCTGTACCTCAATTCCATTTACCTGCCTTGGTTGTAACCCCCCCCCCTCAGCCGAATACACCTGCCCATCCAAGTCTTGAAAGTTTCTTGTGGACCCCTGGCATCAACGGCCTTTTGAGTTAGCAGCCAGGATGAGGGGAGAAAGAGTGTTCCAGATTTCCAATGCCCTTGAGGTAAACAGCCTGCTGAGTGCACCAGCGCAGTCATATCACATATATTGGTCCAGACTTTTTTTTTTGGTTCCAGGGCACTCAGCAGCACTGGATAGTCATCAAAAGCAGTGACCATGCCAGGCTTTCTCTTCCTACCTTGATTCTGAAGCTTTGATGCCAAATATAGTGGGACCACAGCTGCCCTGGGTGAGGTGGGTACACTGGAAACTGAGCATCAGGCTGTGGTCTGTGCAGTTTAGTGCTACACCAAATGACTCAAAACCACTCAGTAAGGAACCCAAGGCTCCATCAATTGCTTCTTTATTAACCACACATCTGCTCAACTTACCTTGGATCTCTCCCTGTGGATCCTTGTAGAACCATTTCATGGCTGCCTCATGTGAGAGGGGTAAGGCAGCAGCAGCTCGGCTCCTCTGATCCTGCATCATCTCCACAAACCGCTCATCGTCCAGCGAGTTGTCATGCAGCGACGCCACCATTTTCTCAGCCTCCTGCCGCACAGAAACCACAAGGTGGGAAGAAACGTGAAAAGTCACGTCACATCACGGTGGCGCCAAAACACTGACACTACCGTTTGAGGGCCGCCTTTCCATTTCAAAATCAAGCTCAACTTTCCAGCAGTGAGGAAAAAGGCAGTGCCCTCTTACTTGGGCACATACCCTTCTAAGAAAAAGGTCAATTGAGTTATGACCCATGTTGGAACTTAGTAATCCTCCAGGAAATAAAACTGACAGCAAATGCATCACATTGCCTTTTACGGGAGCTTTCTGTGCACAAATTGGCTGCTGCACTTCCTACACTACAACTATGACTAGACATCAAAAGTACTTCATTGGCTATAAAGTGCATTGGGATGTCTGGTGTTTGTGAAAGGATCCATATAAGTTTAAGTCTCTCCTGTATCACAAGTTACACTCTAGAGGACCCATATTTGAGAGGCATAGTTTTAACATAAAATACCAGCTAGAATTTGTGATCTTGAGCTTCAGGAAAATGTCCACTGGGAGAGATAAAAGCCAGCCTGCAATCTAGTCATTTCCAGATTCTGGGTTTCTGCCAGGAAAGGACAATCTGTCAGTGCAAAGAAATATCCACACAACACAAGAGCCCCCTTCCCTACCTGTTCAAAACGTTTCATTCCTTCGTCATCGTCATTGTCCACTGGCACAAATTCAGCAACGGTGCCGGGGTAGGGAGGAGAGGAAGAAGGAGAAGATGATGATAAAGTGGACACTGTTGCTGGACTTAGCTGAGCAGGCTGGCCCACATTGACAGATTCTATGCAGGAAGCAAAAAAAAGAGAGGGAGTCAGTTAGCAGAATGTACATGTCGGCGGAAAACACCTCTTGAGATTCAGCCTTTTAAACAGGGATATCAGGCAGCACTCAGTAACACAGCACTGGAGCTGTATCAGAGAAAACAACGCTTCAGATCATGCCTGATATTCCCCCTCTGCAGTTCCATCTTTGAATGGCGATGAGTTGAGGTCAGTTTATTTTCCCCACAGCGAGGGAGAGATCAAAGCAGAAAGTGCTGGAATGACAACAGCATCCGAAAGGGAAAGGACAGATGGTCTGGGTTCACACTCTTTGTTAGAACCAGCTATCACAAACAGTCCACGCCCAAAATGCCAACAATCTTTTCTAGTTAATGGCCAGTCTTCTTGTACATTTCCACTATGTTCCATTTTCATTTCAAATTCCCAGGGCTTTTTTACCTCAAGGGTAAAGGAGAAGGCCAGTCACCAAGGCCATTCATTCTCTCAGGCCCTAAAGCTGGTTAAAGAATGGCACTGGCAAAACCCACATCGACAGAAACCATTTTCCAAATTGCAGGGATATAGGGAAAGAGCAAAGGAGTGGGGCTAATTGGACTGTTTCCAAGAGCCAGCGCAGACTCGATGGACTGAACAGCCTTCTTCTGCACTATATTATTTTACGATTCTGTGAAAACTGCTTTCTAACTACTTCCACAGATTTCCATCCAGTCCAGCCTCTTCAACAAGAGGAGCAAACAGGGAAAATGGAAATTATTTTAAATGGATTTACTGAAACTGTCAACCAAATTATTCTCAGTTTATCAAACAGGAAATTTAAAACAAAAATAAGTTTTCTTGAGAACAGAGGATGGACTACAGGTCCACAGGGAAAAAATTTGCATCTATGGGTTTGTATACCCTGGGTTCGAGCCCCACTCCAGGCTTGGGCCTGTTACGGTGACTATGCTTCAATGGCTGCCAAATGCTTTGAGACATCTAGAGGTCATGAAAGATGCTACATAAATGCAGGTTCTTTCTTTTCGTTGCCTGCAGGATTAGGCGGACGCAGCACTGAAGGAGTGCTGCACTGCCAGAGGTGCCAGGAAATAACTCATCTGCCTCTTTCAGTGGATGTGAAATGTACCAACATTGTATTTTGAAGTGGAGTCGGAAGTCCTCCTTGCCTCCTGCCCAACATTGCTCTCAAACACTGACAAAAAGAATAACTGGTCATTTCATTGCTGCTCAGAGGTGCTACTGGCGTTTGTCTACATTTCTTCCATTACAACAATAACTACTTTTCAAAAGTATTTCATTGGCTTTATAGTGCTTTGGGACATCCTGTGGGCATGAAAGATGCTATTCTTTTACATAACTGCCACTGCAAGGATACATTTAAACATATACAAGAGCCCCTGATTTTTCACAAAATCCAGTTGGCCCTACTATTATTAATTTGTGGGTAAGGAAGCCCAATATATTTCAAAAAACATTATTGAACCATACAGAGAGTCATTACAGCAAAGGAGGAAGCCATTTGTCCCATCAACCTGCTGGCTCTCTGTAGAGCAATCCAGAATCTTCAAAACATACCAAGTGACTCACAAAGTTGAGTCTCCTTGCTAGGCCACAGCTTATTATCACTGGTACCCCAGGCCTGTTTCACACAGCAATGTCGGAAAGGGTGGGGGGTTGCGGGGGGTGGTGGTTCAGGGTAGGTGTGGAAGCCATCAACAGGAGGCGACCAATAACAAGAGCTGAGACAGAGTTACTCAATACTCAGAAAAAGTTTGTGCGGGGGCTGGGGACCCCCGTATACTCAGCTGCCTGTGTGCTTCCGGGGGATTTGGCAAATACTTTGTCTCTCGGGAGGATTGAAAAGCTGCTGCACATTTACATTTGGACAGGCAAAGGGTGTTCCCAGGGGGACATCAGGGACAGTCAAAAAAAGAATTGAAATGTGGCCCTTGGGGAAGTGACTGTATATATAATATACAGTCATATAATATTCCCTCTAATCATTTTGTGCGCAGGTTGCTTGTTGCACTCCATGGTCCCTTTAACTTTGCTATGTACACACATTTTAGAGGAAACAGTGGTTGCACATGGCCTGTCTGTTGTGCAATGCTACTGGGAGCTTAGAGAGATCACTGCATACAGGTGGCAGGGTTTTGAATGGTGACCAACCCATAGGAGTTCCTTCCCCTTTAACTGGACATCAATTTGTGCACTCTTTAAATTGTTGCATCCACCAGATCCAGTTGATAACAGCAGAAATGAAGAATACTATATCGGATTAAAACAAAGAAAGAAATGGTAAATGCTGAACATTAGATTTCTGTACCATCAGCAGGAGGTTTGTTCTGTCCCTGGGTGTCTGACGCAGGATCCGCCATGTCAGGCTCTGCCCTGTGTGTAACGGGCTCACACTCTTCTGGTACCGCGAGAAACACCTCCTGGGCCTGAGATTCCGAGGGAGAGGATGACGAACACGATGGCGAGATCTTGCCATTGTACACCTCTGCTGGCAGATCGGTTCTGTCTGTTGTGGAGAAACAGGTTATTCAGGAGCAAGATCCTTGAAGAGTGGCAGGCTCATGAATTAGTTTGAAGATCGCCCTACATGACATACTAGGCAAAACAAAAAACACTGCCATGGGCAGTTCTTGATCATTAGCGAGTGACCTCTGCTAGAAGGTACACGTGTTATTCCCTCCACAGTCAACTGGCCTGCCAACACTTTCTCATCTCGTGCATGTGGTCACTCACAGAAGGTTAGGGCCAGCGTACCAATCAACTTCCCCTCCCTATCGGATTGCATTTATAGTGTAAACTGGAGGCTGCAGAAATTGCGGGTGGCGGAAAGGGTGAAAAAAAGAACTGACAAAACAATCACAATGAGGACCACTGTCATCAAAAAGTCAGAGGGTTGTTCAGCTCAAAGGGAAACAATTCCTTATATTGCCACTTGGTGCCCTCAGTACACTTCATAACTGTAATCTTTGCACAAGTCCGTTCAATATGTCTGCATTATGAACAGATTGCCCACGCATGGCTAGGCACCTTGCTGTTAACTAATGCTCACTTGGTCGCTGGGGAAGCTTTCCTCCACTTACCTGGGTAGCACCAGTGCAAACCCACTTGTGCTGTCACCCTCTTGACCAGGAGGCCTTGATGACCAGCCAACTCCACTATTGCCCCTCACCTTCCCTCCCTCCCACACTGTGCTGTCATGTGCCCGCAGCTGGCTCACAGAGTGAGGGAGGGGCCAGGGATGGGGGAAAAACTGCTGTGAAAGCAGCTAATGTTTGCTGTGAGGAATCTTCAGATGCAACAGAATCTGACTGAATCAAGGCTGTGCTTAATGCCAACACCAGATGCCTGGTGTAAGATTATCTATGTTATGCCTGGTTACCTGCATCCTCATTTTCCGTCCTATCAGACTCCTTAAAAAATTCCATATCATATTCATTTTCCGGTCGCTCATCCAACTCATCCACCCCTCTGAATTCCAGCTCCTGCTCTTCGGGTATCGGTTCCTTGGAACCTTTCTGTTTAACACAGTAATTAAGAATCAGTTAGGAAAATGGATGGTGGGCAGAAAGCAGCAAAAATGACATTAGATAGAATTTAGAGCACAGAAACAGATCATTAGGCCCAATTGGTCTGCACTGGTGCTTGCACTCCACATGAGCCTCCTCCATCTTCCTTCATTTCAGCTTATTTTCCTTCCTTTCTAACATGCTTTTTCCAACTTCCTCTTAAATGAATCAAAGCTACTTGCCTCAATTACTCCACAGCAACAGGGGCTTTATCAATGCTTTACTCAAGAGTGACACTGAGCCTGACAAAGAAACAGGAGAAGGCCATTCTGTGTCCATATGCAGCAAGACCTGGACAATATTCAGGCCTTGGCTAAGTGGCAAGTAACATTCGTGCCATACACATACAAGTGGTGGGTAATGACCATCCCCAACAAGAGAATCTAGCCATCTCCCCATGACATTTAATTGCATGACCATCACTGAATCCCCCACGATCGACACACTGGGGGTTACCAGTGACCAGAAACTGAACTGGATCAGCCACATAAATACTGTGGCTACAAGAGCAGGTCAGAGACTGGGAATCCTCCAGTGAGTAACTCACCTCCTGACTACCCAATGCTTGTCCATCATCTACGTGGCACAAGACAGGAGTGTGATGGGATATAAACCACTTGCCTGGATGAGTGCAGCTCAACAACACTCAAGAAGCTTGACACCATCCAGGACAAAGCTCGATTGGCATCCCACCCACAAACATTCACTCCCTCCACCACCAAAGAACAGTGGCAGCGGTGTGTACCATCTATAAGATGCAGCAACTCATCAAGGCCCCTTTGACACCCGCTTCCAAACCCGGGACCTCTGCCACCTAGAAAGACAAGGGTGACAGATGCATGGGAACACCACCACCTACAAGTTCCCCTCCAAGCCACACACATCTGGACTTGGAAATATATCGCTGTTCCTTCACTATGGATGGAACTCCCTCCCTAACAGCACAGTGGGTGTGCCCACACCAGATGGGCTGCAGCGGTTCAAGGGAGCAGCACACCATCATCTTCTCAAGGGCAATTAGGGATGGGCAATAAATGCTGACCTAGCCAGCGACGCGCCCACATCCCATGAACAAATAAAAGGCAGCAAAAAATTCAGCCCCTCAAGCCTGTCCTCGATTTAATTAGATCATGGCCGATCTGTATCTTAATTCCATCTACACAGCTAAGTTCCATAATACTTAATATCCTTGCTGACCAAAGATACATCAATCTTAGTCTTGAAATTTTCATTTGATCCCCAGCCTCATTTCAGAGTTCCAGGTTTCCACTCCCCTGTGTATGAGAAAGTGCTTCCCAAAATCACCCGAATGGCCTGTTCTAACTTTAAGGTTCCGATCCATTATTCTGGACTCCCTCACCCAGACCAGAGGAAATAGTTTCTCCCATATATCCTATCAAGCCTTTTAATCATCAGAAATACCTCATTTACATCACCACTTAATCTCAACTCAATGGAATACAAGCACAGTCTATGCAACCTGTCCTCCTATTAACCCTTTTAGTCCTGTTATCATTATGGTAAATCCCCCGCCACCTGCCCCCATCCCCACCCTGTTACAAACCAACAGTCCCTGGTTTGATTCACACTCTGCATGGAGTTAGCTGATTTCAGCTCACACAGTGGCAATGCAACAATTAACCCTGGGCAAGGGCAGTAGGGAGGTGTTGAAGGCCCTCAAGTTAACCAGGACTCCTGTGTGCATGCACAAACAAACCCTGGGTGAGGGTAGGACTGGACTCAACTGCAAAGCCTATCCTTGAATTACCAGCCAACTCTCACTGTTTAGGATCAACATAGGAAGGCACGAGAAGCACCTGCAGGACCATAATCAAGCAGGAGTCAGCGCTGCCAGAAAAGGAGAGAGAAGAGGGAGAACAGAACAGAACAGAAATAGAATCACATCTATTTAATCAAGTCCCGGAAGGTGGAGGAAGAAAATTCCGACAACACAGACAGAATCACATCCACAAACCCTCATCCCATTCTTCTGCCCATCCCACTTGAAGGACCAAAGGCTCTGCACCTTTAATGACATGAAAGCGCCGGATGAATCAAACGTCCCCATTTCCTCTTCTGCATCTTCCAGGCACCACTCGGGTAAATTATCCTTCTCGTCTTCGTAGCTTCCGCTGCCTGTCCTGCCCCTCCTGTATGTACGCTCCTCATCTCGCTCCCGGAAATCAAAGTCAAACCTCCGCCGCCGCTGATCAGTGTGGTCCCTCCAGCCTGCGGAGCGAGGACCATCTGCAATGATGGAAAGGTCGGGAGTGGGGGGTGGGGGGGGGTAGAAAACAGGGGAAAACAATCGTCAGGGACCATGACAACCATACAAGAGAAGATAAAGTAGAAAGGCATTAAGGCATCCAGTGTCAGTTTCCAGCACTCGTATAGGAGGTAGAGCAGAAATTGATGTAGAGCAAATCTCCCATTAAATCCCAGGGAAGGTTCAGCACAGGTTATAAACAGCTTAAAAGCTTCCTTTACTCCTGCACCACAATCAGAACAATCTCAATACTGCACCAGCAAGATATCTTCCCACACCAGCCATCCAGTAACTTCAAAGTAAGATTAACTAAATGACAATTAATGGCAGTACTGGATTGAGACTGTCCAAGCTCATTTCATCTTAGAACTTGGCCTAATGGAAGAGGGGACTTCACTCATCACATCAACTTTCTTCAACAGCACCTTTCCAAACCCATGGCCTCTACCACCTAGAAGGACAAGGGCAGCAGATGCATGGGAACACCACCGCCTGCAAGTTCCCCTCCAAGTCACACACCATCCGGACTTTGAACTATATAACCGTTCCTTCATTGTTACTGGGTCAAAATCCTGGAACTCCCACCTACAGCACTGTGGGTGTATCTACACAACATGGACTGCGGCAGTTCAAGGTGGTGGTTCAGCAAGGGGCAATTAGGAATGGGCAATAAATGCCAATATTACAAACGACACCCACATCCTCTAATCAATAAAAACCCAATACTACCAATTTACAGGGACCTCTGTTTCCTGTCACCCAGCCATGACCCAATCCATCTCTGCTCCTTGGTGCCAACACCATGTTAGGTAACTTTCTCCACTACAGGTTTCCATGAGACACCTAATTTACGGGGAGATGGTTGTCACTGGACTAGCAATCCAGAGGCTCAGGCTAATGCTCTGAGTACATGGGTTCAAATCCCACCACAGCAGCTAGCGGAATTTAAATTCAATTAATAAACCTGGAATAAAGCTCATCTCGGTAATGGTGACCATAACAACGACCGATTGTTGTAAAAACCCATTTGGTTCACTAATGCCCTTTAGGGAAGGAAATCTGCCACCCTCACCTAGTCTAGCCAAAATGTGACTCCAGGCCCACATCAATGTTAACTGCCCAGCAAGCCACCCAGTTCAAGGGCAATTAGGGATGGGCAACAAATGCTAACCCTGCCAGCGATGCCCTCATCCCATGAAAGAATAAAAAGAAAAAAAACTAAAATCCAAGTCAGACACAGTTTCTCATCCTTATCGATTCCCTTAGCTACATAAATCAGATATGCTCATTATTCAGGTTATTATTTCGTAAAGCCATGAACTTTCAACACTATGCCAACCTGTTCTGGGCAACTGATTTTCCCTCCTGGTCTATAGTTCCAATGCTTCCCTCTGGAATCATTTCTCATCCTCCAGTACCGTCCATTTTTCTAACAGGTGCTGATTACTTGTCAGCTTCCCCAAGAACTCGAATAAAGAATGTGATTCATCTACATGTCCTTTATTCACTCCAACATTATTTAAGTATGCAGCAACCAACTGTGTAGTAATTGATGATTTTATGATGCTGCTCATTCTAAACTCAAGTTGTTACAGCCCCAATAAATATACAACCGAAGGATTAATTCAACATAGTTTAGCCATTTCCACATCACTAACCTTAGCTCCCTGTATAGAAGTTAGTGACTCTATACCTCTGCATTTTCACCTTTACCTTTAATGCACTTCAATTTATTTGTCTTAATTCTCCAAGTAATTCTCAATTCAAAGCCATTTTACCATGCCTTTTGAACTTGCTAAATTTCTTTATTCTAGATCTTAACGTCTTGTGTTTCAAACAAATGGGCTTTGAATGTCTTCACTTTACTGCTAATAGTTTTACTCACTTTCAAATCATCCACAGTGGCCTTCATCATCAACAATTCTTGTTAAAACTCCTAGTTACATATAATGCCACTGTCCCCTCAATTAGTTTAAAGCCAGTTTTAGCTACAACTCCATCTCAATTTCAGCCTCGTGCCTATTCACCTCTCAACCTGTATGCTCAACCTCCCAAAGACTGCCTTTTGAAAGTTTAAAGGCCGGATGTTTTTACTCTTTCCTTACCATGAACCTATGATTACTGTCCTCTGCTCACCCTACCCCCTTGCCGCATTGTGAATTCTGCAGTAATTCCCTCACTATTGCTACGTGAAGCACTCTGAAAGGCCAATGGGAAAACCTTGCACAAGTTGGAAACAGGCTTTCTGGGGTACCTGGGCTCGGGGGCCGCCACCTGTCACCTTCTCTTCTTGCTCCAGCTGTCCTCCAGCCTCCATCATCCTCTTCACCATTTTGTTCTTCTCGAATGGCTCGCCAGTTCTCGCTGTCAGAACGTGCAAAATCCTGCTTGCGTGACGTGGGAGCTACTTCCTCAAACCCTACCCGTACTTAAAGGAAAGAGGAGGAGAAAAGGAAAGAGGAGGTGGAAGAAGAAAAGAGATGTTGGGAGAAAAGAAAGTGATAAAGTCAGATTTTGAATTATCATTAAAGTGTCGGCATTTTAATTTTAGCTTAACAAAATTACATGGACATTAACTACTGAAGACATTGACATTGAAAATTAGACAACTTGATCAATCTGGATTCGTCTTGAAAACCAGTTTCCCCAATAATTGATGGGTAAGTAAAATTTCCCATTAACTCCTAATCATTTTGTCTTAATCACTATGGGGCCCAGAGAGAAGAATGCACAACTAAACCTTAATAACTTTCCCTGATAGTTCAAACCATACCTCCATCTCTACGTCCAGGCTTCTCAAATCTTCTGTCACCCCTGTGGTAAACAAAGAATCAGGAGTTGGAAAACAAATCAAAGCAGAGATGCACCAAGGAGAAAAAATATTAAAAACAATATTGTTTGCAATAAGTCTACTCCCAGCTGGTCGTACAAAGGGAAAGTATGGAGCAAGCAAATGTATTCCAGACACAAAATAGGCACAGTTAAATCAAATCAAGATGATATTTTACAAGCCATTGAGTCAGCATCATTTACAGAGCCATGGAGTCATTAGTGGCATAGGAGCCACCATTTAGCCTATCCCAGAATCTGCTGCACCCGTGATATCTGCGAGAGAGCTATCCACTTAATCCTATTCCACCACCCTTTCTCCACTCCATAGAATTAAAATATTTATCCACTTCCTTTTGAACTGCCATTATAGATCCTGCTTCAACCATTGTACCTTGGATGTATGCAACAATTACACCCTCTAGTTACCAGTACCAGCTATATCAAAATTCCTCAATTCCAAACGCGTGCATCAGTCCCAGCTTCTCCTTAAATTACGCTTCTTAGCCCTGCTATGATCCCAGCAAATCTGTTCTACACCCAGTCTATGGGCTTGGGATCAGTCACAGGACACCCAAAACTGAACACAGTTTTGGCCTCTCTGCTTCTGTGTTCTGCATCATTACATTTCAACTTAGTATCCCACTTGGAAAAATCTGACAGTCTCTCTCTGCTTCTTTTGAAGATGTGTACCAGTTAGTGCACATTTCCACTCGTGAGTTAATTAAATTGAACACAATATATATGGTAGCAATATTTTCAAGCACAAATGATAAACTGAAGGGACTACAGGAAGGTGTAGGATGTCTGGTGAAATTTAATGCTGAGAAATCTGACACCATAGATCTTGAGATAGAAAATCAATGATTAGGCTTCAGGAGTGTACGTCTGGGCATCTTGCTTTAAGAATAATGGAACAATTACTGTGGTGGATACACTGCAACATTGTTCAAAAAGCTAACTGGGTACAAGTACTTGATTGATGCACCTGCCAATGGACCCAATATCCAGCCCCTCCAACAGCATAGAGGTTGCATGGCAGCAACTCATCAACGTATCCTCAGTTGTGGAGGTAGGGGAAGAGTAAGCAAATGGAGTAGAAACAGCCTCATCTCAAAATCACAGACCATTCTGACATTCTCACATCATCGCTGGGTCAGAATCCTGGAATTCCCCACCTACTACCATTGTGAAAGCACCATCGCCAACCAGACCACAGCAAATAATTCAAAGTGAGGGCCCACAGCCATTTCCTCAGTGTAACACAGGGTGGGGATAAAAAATAGAGCCCTGCCATTCCAAGAACAAATTTATAAGGATACAGAAATAAAGGAGTTCTTTACACATCAGTGAGCCACACTACTGTTTACAGTTCTGAAGAGGAGTCATATTGGACTCGAAACGTTAACTCAATTTCTCTTTCTATAGATGTTGCCAGACCTGCTGAGTTTCTGCAGCACTTGTTTTTACTTCCTGATGACCATCCACTCAAACTCCTGCCAGCTGAGACAGGGTCGGTCTCAGATACCCACACGGTGCTGACGTTCAATGTCTATGGCCGCAAGTGATGAATGCGAAAACTAGGGGTTCTTGTTTGCTACGCATGGAATACACCGAGGCAGGGTCACTGCTATCACTAGAGCAGGAAACTTAAGAAAAAGTATATTTAAAGTATTTAAGTATTTTTAAAGATATTAGCTGAGATGCTATCGAGGTTGCTTTTTGATTAAATATGATCCAAGAATTTCTGATAATTAACAGGAGCTGGCTGAGGGCTAGAAAACAATAATATAAAACAAAATAAAACAAAATACTGCGGAATTGAGCAATCTTGATGTAGCTGGCATGTCCCGGCTCAGCATGCACACACACCTGACAGGGGTTTGAGTGGATGGTCATCAGGAACATACATCCCGGCTGGTTGCTTCTAGCTCTGATCCAGGGACAATGAAAGTAATCGATGCAACCACCCCCCACCCTCAATCCTGGGTGAAATCAGGTAACTGAGCAGAGGCCAAGGATCTAACCCTGACCCTCGCTGGCCTGGATGGTTCAAATAGGCTTCACCTTCACAAATTCAGCCAACAGCTGAGCAAACCCACATCAGTCATGGAGGATCTTCAGAGGGAACAGCTTTGCATGTTATATTAGTCACAAACCATTATCCCAAAGCAGATGGAAGAGAATAGGGCACTGCGGCTTACAACACTGTTCTTTCACCCCAAGCACCCTAGGCTTATCCACGTTATATTGGAAAGAACAAAAATTTCACCTTAGCCAACCTCGAGGGTTTCCAATTAGTGCCCTAGGGCAATCTAAAACCAGCTCAAATGGGAGCACAGCTCCACAACACAAGTTCCCAAGTAACTGGCAACCTTAAACAGATTAAACTGGCAACACTGGTACAGGGCACATCTGAGGCGCGGTGAGGTCACTTTGAACAGAGACCCGGGAGAGTTTTTATTCTTGATCTTACTACCCGACTTCTGGCAGTCGAGCAGTTACCGGATAACTGGAATGGTTTTCAACCCCCTCAGCTTCAGCACAAAACTTAGCGTTGGGAAGTTGAATATTACCCAATAAACCAAACTGTCCACCGTTTACTTTCTTCACAACTGGCTGGTTAACAGTTGAGAAGTCACCAGACAGGGCTGCAGAAATTAGCATGGTGCTGCCCCTGGTGAAAACAGCCACTACATCAATGCAAAGAGGGGGTTTTACCTTGAAGATAAAAGCCAAAACATTCAAACAGTTTGGCTTGGGCTGTGCTTTCCATTCATTCTTTCAAGGGATGCGAGTGATGCTGGCTAGGCCAGCATTTAATGCCCATCCCTAAATGTCGAGGAGGTGCAGGTGAGCCACCGTCTTGAACTGCTTTAGTCCATGTGGTGCAGGTACACCCAAAGCACTGTTAGGGAGTTCCAGGATTTTGACCCAGGGGCAGTGAAGGAAAGGTTGATATATTTCCAAAGGTCTGGCAGCATCTGCAGAGAGGAACACAGTTAACGTTTCGAGTCCGTATGACTCTTCAACAGAACTAAGTAAAAATAGAAGAGAGGTGAAATATAAACTGGTTTAAGGGGGGTGGGGGAAGTAGAGCTGGATAGAGAGCCAGTGATAGGTAGAGATAGCCAAAAGATGTCATAGACAAAAGGACAAAGAGGTGTTGAAGGTGGACAACCTTCAACACCTCTTTGTCCTTTTGTCTATGACATCTTTTGGCTATCTCCACCTATCACTGGCTCTCTATCCAGCTCTACTTCTCCCACCCCCCCTTAAACCAGCTTATATTTCACCTCTCTTCTATTTTTACTTAGTTCTGTTGAAGAGTCATACGGACTCAAAGCGTTAACTGTGTTCCTCTCCGCAGATGCTGCCAGACCTGCTGAGTTTTTCCAGGTATTTGTATTTTTATTTTTGTTTTGGATTTCCAGCACCCGCAGTTTTTTGCTTTTATGATATATTTCCAAGTCAGGCTAGTTCTGGATCACAAGTCTTCAGTACCACAACTGGGAAGTTGTCAGAGCTCATGGCCTTTAATGTATCGAGTGTCTTCAGTCGTTTCTTGATAGCAAGTGGTGAATCGAACTGGCTGAAGGCTGGCATCTGTGATGCTAGGGGCCTCACCAAAATTGATCATCCATTCTTGATCAGCACCCCACCCACCACCAACACACAGTGACAGCAGTGTGTGCCAACTACAAGATGCACTGCAGTAACTCACCAAGCCTCCTTAGACAGCACCTTCCAAACCTGCAGCCTCTTACCATCTAGAAGGGCAAGGGCAGTAGATGCATGAAAACTCCACCAGCTGCAAGTTCCACTCCAAGCCACACACCATCCTGGCTTGGAAATATATCGCTGCCCCTTCGCTGTCGCTGGGTCAAAATCCTGAATTCCCTAACAGCACTGTGGGTGTACTTACACCACATGGACTGTAGCAGTTCAAGAAGGCAACTTTCCACCATCTTCTCAAGGGAAATTAGGGGTGGGCAATAAATGCTGGCTTAGCCAACAATGCCCACATCCTGTGAACAAATAAATTTTAAAAACTCAGCACTCCCGGTTGAAGTTGGTTGCAAATCTTGTCTTTTGCACTAAAGTGCTGGGCTCCCCCATGATTGAGGACAGGGATGTTTGTGGAGCTGCCTCCTCCAGCTAGCTGTTTAATTGTCCACCACTATTTATGACTGGTTAGTTGATCTGGGGCACCACAAGAACTGGGCAATCGCAATTGGCCTGTCCGTCACCCAAGAGGTGGAGGGGAAGAATAACCAACCACAATTCCTGCTTCTTGAAGGTGCCCACCTGCTGGAAAGCCTATGGGCCCAACAATTGATGAGCACCTATAACTGGCCAAAACCTAATTTAAGTCTCACATGTTAAGTACAGCCTTGTGGGTCGAGTGCTGGGACCATGAAACCATATCCCAAAGCAAGAGCCAGAAATTTAAGGAGGGTAGCAGAATTGATTTCAGTTCTGTGCAGTTATTTTATTTTGTGCCCAAACCAATCTCATCACGTCCATGAAGATATTCAAGATGATGCCAAATACTTCTGTATCCGAGTCAATTAGAAAGGCCTTTGGCATCAGATTCTATTTCCAAATATGGAACCCCTGCAAAGCAGCTGCCATGCAGACATAACCAGGTATCGTAGCTGACAGACAGAGAATCTTGCAGTGTATCTTCAAAGTGTCTATGTAAATTCAATCTAAAGAACAAGCAATGTGATAATCCATGTGTTTATACTCGAATCTAATAAAGGCAGATAATTCATCATTTAATTACTAATTTTACTGCAGCCCCTTGATAACACATCCAAGCAGCTGGGGCTGCAGGAAAAGAAGACCATGGTAAACTCCTGCTTTAAAGGCATAACTTTGAACAATTTTCCAACCTGCTTAAGGGTACCTAAGGGTGCAGAAGACAACCTCCCACCGTCTATAAACTGTTAGCCGTCCTCCTAACCTCTCCAGGCTCTGTCAAACTGCCCACGGCACCTGCCGAAACTTACCTTTCCTCCCAGCTTTGACTTCTCAGCATTTCGCGTGCCCCACGACCAAACCCCCCTTCACCATCTTCGAAACTTCTTTGGTAGTAACCACTTTCCCCTCGTCCTCGACCTGTGGAAAAAGGGAAAAGATTTTTTAAAAGTGTGGGGGAGTGGGAAATAACGAGATGCACCGTAAAATAATTTGCCGCATCTGTCAGAGGTGTTCAAAATCACGAGGGGTCAAGATGGAACAGATAAGAGAGGAAACTGCTACTTTTGGCAAAGGAATTGCAAACCAGAGGACACAGATTTAAGGTGATTGGCAAAAGAACCAAAAGTGACATGAGGAAAAATATTTATTTTAATGCCAAGAGTGGTTATGATCTGGAATGCATTGCCTGAGTGTTGCGGAAGCAGACCGAATCGTGGCTTTTAAAAAAGGAATTGGATAAGCACCTGAAGGTATTAAATTTGAAGCTTTACGGGAAACGGGCAGGGGAGTGGGACTAGCAGAACTGATTTTGGAGAGTCAATGCAGACAGGCTGAATGGCCTCCTCTGTGCTGCAACCATTACAACAATTCCACCTTACTAATAAAAAAAACCTGGTAGATCACCTCAATACGAGACTGAAATATGCCTTAAAAAGATATATTGGGCTGTGACCCGTCTGTAATACCTTCATCAGATACAGCAGCAATGAAGAACCATTGTGTGTGAAACTGTTACCAATAGATACAGAGTCACAAAAAACAGCAAATCCTGAGTTTAAAAAGAGGTATTTTAAAAAATAAACAAGATTGTGGGAACCTGCAAGCATGTGGACACTGGACAAGGAATCTCAGCCAAGTTCTCACTCCTGATCATATTCCAGCAATTCCTGCTCAACTGCATGCACAATTGCAAGATATGGACTGGATCGTGTTTGGCTGTGATGCTTCCAGACTGACTAGCCTGCTGAATAACTTGGAGAATGGCCACATAGACAAGGTTAAAGGGAACGTAAGGGCTCAGTTTATGCACCATTCCCATGTCAAAGCAATTCAGTGTCAAATAATGTACAAGCCTACATAGAAACAGGAGGCAGCTATTTAGGCCCTCGAGTCTGTTCTGTCATTCAACGAGACCACAGCTAAGCCATAACCTAACTCTACACATCCATCTTTTTCACGTATCCCTTAATATTTATGGTTAACAAAAATCTATCAATCTCAGAGCTAAAATTAAGCAATCTAGCTTTAACTGCCATTTGCCAACAAGAGTTGCAAACTTCTACCACCCTGTACCCTGTCTGTTTTCTAATTTCATTCTTAAAAACTAATCTTTAGACCATGTCGTCTAGTCCTAGACTCTCCAACCGGGGAAAAGCTTCTCTTTATCTATCCTGTCTATTCCCCTTGATATCTTGAAAACTTCCATCAAATCAACCCTTAACCTTCTAAATTTCAGGAAATACAACCCTAGTTTGTGTAACCTCTCCTCGTAATTTAACCCTTGGCGTCTACGTAGCATTCTGGTAAAACACTGCACTCCCTAAACTCAAATTGTTTTACAGGTACAAAGAAAATTGTCAATAAAAAAAAAGGGCAGTGGAGATGACCAGCACATCGATAGCCCAGTGTTCCACTTCTTATCTATCCACAGAACATACTTACATCCTGTACTTTGAGGGCTTGGGATCTGGAGAACTGGTTACTTATGAATTGTGGAAACTAAGACACAGGATCCAATACACCAACTGCACGACTACTTGGGAATAAAGAAATATGGGGAGATAGGGTGGAAAAGCGAGTTGAAGTAAATCAGCCATAATTTGATTCAATCAACAGGCTCGAGACCACAAGCTACTCCTGCTCCTCTCTCTCAGGTTCCACCTGCTTTTCCAGTTTGCTTTACTATTTCAGAGTTCACAGTTTGCGCGCACACTGCAGTCTTGGTTTCTTACCTCGGCCCCTCGCGCTGCCTCGGCCTCTGACAACCCCCGCTGATGGGGCTCCTCCTCCCCGCCCCATCAACCTCATCACTGCAGAGCTGTTCACAGACATAGAAAAATTTCTCTGCGCAAAAACAAAAAGGCAGGATGCTCAGTTTAAATAGAATACATAAAGCACATCCAAATGCAACGCTCTTATCTTACAACAATGTCAAGTGGTCTGTGAAGACCAAGACATTCTTCCTATGAATGACTGATGGCCACGTGGTTCAAACGTGACATTCAGTCGACGTACAGGGCCCTAAATGCGCCATTTTGCTGCCCAGCCTGCTGCAGCGACTTAAAACCTATTCAAATTCTCTCTGCTCAAATGTTAAATCTATACATTTTTTTGTAAGCTGCTTTGAATCTACATTCACTCACCCACTGAGTCAATATTTTCAACTGTGAATGGGTTTCTCAAGTTGCAACCATCTATAATTCAGCAGCTATTGCATTCTGGTAGTAGCTGTTTTGAAAACCCGTGTGAACAGCTGCCACGGGAAATGGAAAAATCACAGATATAATGCACACTTGGCCAGCCTCCCATATTCTACCTGGCGTAAACCTCATCACTGCAGAGCTGTTCACAGACAGAACCATTTCTCTGCGCAGAAACAAAAGGCAGGATGCTCAGCTTAAATAAAATATTGAAAGCACATCCAAAACTCTACTGGCTGGTCCCTAACTTGAACTGATTCAACCATCACTCCTATGCTTACTGACCTACACTGGCTAGTGGTCAAGATTTTAGATTAGTCGCCCTCACATTCAAATCCCTCCATGCCTCACCCCGCCTTATTTCCGTAACCTCCTCCAGCCTTACAATCCTCTGCATTACTCTAATTCAGGCCTCCTGCACATCCCCAATTTTAATCACTCCACTATTAGAGGCTGTGTCTTCAGCAGTCTCGGTCCCAAGCTCTGGAATTCTCTCTCTCAACCTCTCCAGCCGCATCTTCTGGTTTAACATGCGCCTTAAAACCTGTTTTCAACCCCCGTATCTTCTTATATGACTCAGTAAAACATTGTTTAATAATGCCCCAATGAAGCACCTAGAGACGTTTGTCGTTAAAGACGCTATGTAAATTCAGGTCATTGTTGTAGTAGTGTGGGATTGAAGTACACAACTGCATTTGAAGACAGCACCCAAACTCCCTCCACATTTCAATAGCTACATCTGCAGTGATGAAAAAGGTCTTGAATTTAACATCATATCAAGCGTGCCGCTACCTGGGCCTTTGTTCCATCTTGATCTTGCTATCCTATCAGCTGTGTCTAATGTATGTATGCAGCCCCTAGACAGTTGGATTTCTTTGTGAAAGATTGTCTGAGGTTAGGCAATTTAATTCCTTCTCTCCTGACATGCACTACAACCATGAAAGTGAGACTCATTTCTTGCAAAGGCCCAGAACCTTGCAACTCTTTGGAGACTGTGACACCACCAGCCTAGGTACTCCAGTTTTAAATGCACAATTAAATGATGAAATGTCTCAAATTTAGGTAGCGACAAGGGGAAGATTCTGGGAGCAGGAGCAAAAGAAGAACAAGTTCTTAACACAGTGGATATCCAGGTATTATTGCAGGAACAAATACACTATTTATATAAAGCCAATCTGGCTTCCCTGCAGACTGAGGGGGGAAAAGGCAACTGTAACATCTACTCACACTGACCTTGTTATATTTTTAGTTAGAGTTTATCAACAATGTCCCAAATTGAGTCCACAAATTCAGGAGACCTTGAGTGAGACTAGCTGGCACGGTATTGCTCAGTTCAAAGAAAAACTAATGTTTACACAGTGTATCCAGCATTTCTTCCAGCTTTTAACAAAGCACATCAACACCACCCACCTGCTCTTCCTCTGTAAGAGGTACAAGCGCTAAGGGCAGGAGCGGCTCATCTTGTAAGATAGCCAGAAATTCTTTGTCCGACAACTCTTCAGGAACCTGAAAAAATAAAACCAGGAACAGGTATCAACACGTGCACTGGCAGAATCTTGGCGTACAGCCTCTCTCATCATTGATCCCTGCGAACCAGCTTTTTGTTTTTGATTTTGTGCCCCACTGCTGAAAGTGTTTTGCAATGCCGCCCCATGCACCATTGACCTAATTGTCAATATTCGCACTAACTTACTGAAAGCAAAACAGCACGTCATTCTTTCAAGTAAGGAGGCAAATGATGGATCTTGTCGAGGGCAACTCGCTAACTTTTTCTGGTGAGGGGCGGTGGGGGGTGGGGAGAGGAGAGGAGAAACAGTAACTGACATCCATTCTGCTTTACTAAGAACAGGAAATAAAATGATACATTCATAAGTCCACAAACACCATTGCACGCCAGAGTTCCAATGAACTGCACCACTAATAAATTTATTCAACAACCCTTCTCCATTTCTTTCTCTGGGGCTTAGAGGAGCAGGACCAGCTGTAATAGAATATTTCATGGGCAATTTTTCTTTATTATTATTCGTTCACAGGTCGTGAACCTGTCGTCCATCCCTAGTTGCCCTCGAGGAGATGGTGGTAAGCTGCATTCTTGAACCGCTGCAGTCCATATGGTGTAGGTACACCCACAGTGCTGTTAGGGAGGGAGTTCCAGGATTTTGACCCAGCAACAGTGAAGGAACGGCGATATATTTCCAAGTCAGGATGGTGAGTGGCTTGGAAGGGAACTTCTCACTAATGCATTGTATAGAATGTAGCCCTGGATTATCACTCCTTGCATTTGATTAAACATTAGTTTCTATTAGCAACCACAGCCACATTACGGAATTGGATGAATTTGGCCAGTTTTTTCGTACCATTCCTCCACCAACACTAGTGGGAATTGCTTCATTTGCAGCTATTGTAGCATACTGGCTCAGACCTCGTTTTCCTCCCTAGGAAACTATAGGCCAGTCAGCCTAACATCTGTCGTTGGGAAAATGCTAGAGTACATTAAGGAAGAAATAGCAGGACATTTAGAAAAGCTTAATGCAATCAAACAGAGTCAACATGGTTTTGTGAAAGGGGAATCATGTTTGACAAATTTGCTAGAGTTCTTTGAGGACATAACAAGCAGAGTTGATAAAGGGGAACTGGTAGATGTAGTATATTTGGATTTCTAGAAGGCATTCGATGAGGTGGCATATAAAAGGTTATTGCACAAGGTAGGGGCTCATGGTCTTGGGGGTAATGTATTATCATGGATTAAGGATTGGTTAACACACAGAAGACAGAGTCAGGATTGATGGGTCTTTTTCAGGTTGGAAAGGCGTAACTAGTGGAGTGCCACAAGGATCAGTCCTAGGGCCTCAATTATTTACTATCTATATTAATGACTTGGAGGAGGGGGCAGAGCGTAATGTATCCAGATTTGCTGATGACACAAAAATAGGTGGGAAGGCATGTTGCGATGAGGAGATAAGGAATCTGCAAGGGGATATCGACAGGTTGAGTGAGTGGGCGAGCGAAAACTTGGCAGATGGAGTTTGTAGGAAATTGTGAGGTCATGTACTTTGGTAGGGAGAATCAAAAGGCAGACTATTATTTAAATAGAGAGATACTCCAAAAAAGTGCAGCACAGAGGGATCTGGGTGTTCTTGTGCATGAAACACAAAAAAGTTAGCATGCAGGTGCAGCAAGTCATTAAGGAAAATGGAATTTTGGCTTGTATTGCTAGGGGGCTGGAGTTTAAAAATAGGGAAGTCTTGATACAACTGTACAGGGTGTCGGTGAGGCCGTACCTGGAGTAACGTGTACAGTTTTGGTCCCCGTATTTAAGAAAGGATATACTGGCACTGGAGGCAGTTCAAGAGACAATCACTAGGCTGATTCTTGGAATGAAGGGGTTGACTTATCAAGAATGGCTAAACAGGTTAGGCCTTTATTCATTAGAGTTTAGAAGAATGAGGGGTGATCTTATTGAAACGTACAAGATTCTGAAGGGGGCTTGTCAGGGTAGATGTTGAGAAGATGTTTCCACTAGTGGGGGAATCTCTAACTAGGAGACATAGTTACAGAATAAGGGGACACTCATTTAAAACTGAGATGCGAAGGAATTTCTTCTCTCAGAAGGTAATGAATGTCTGGAATTCTATACCCCAGAGAGTTGTGGAGGTTAGATCACTGAAAGTATTTAAAAAGGAGGTAGATAGATTTTTGAAATATCGAGGAGTTGAGGGTTATGAGGAGCTGGCATGAAAGAGGAGTTGAGGCCTGGGGCAGATCAGCCGTGATCTTATTGAATGGTGGGGCAGGCTTGAGAGGCTGAGTGGCCTACTCCTGCTCCTATTTCTCATGTTCTTGTGTTCTATTCTGCTTCCCTCAATGTAGCTTTAACTACTTCAACCAGCTGTCTGAGCACTGTTACATCTAGCACCACTTAAACCCACTTTTCCAGTCATCTGTCAGTACCACTCAAAAGCTATCCTGCTCACCATCCTCTCACCTTAGGCAACAGGCATCGCTCAGAGTTATCTTCTGAGCTGGGATAACTCTAATGCCCTGCTGGTTTTTTAATCTAACTTCCAGCTTCTTCACTGTACCCTAAGCTGCACAAATCCTTCGAGACTTGGTGGTATGCCTCCACTCCATGCCAGAATCAAGGGGCCTTACACCATTATTCACGAACTCTGCTGAAGCACAGAGTTCCCTTCAATTTTACCAATTTGCACCATTTTTTTGTTGCATTCAGTTGCAAACAGACCTGGATAATGGTCTTGCTGTCTATGTTAACATCCAAATGAGCCTGCTCCTTGTACTGAAACACTCAACATCCAAACTCTGTGGCATGTTGTTGGCAACTGGTTTCTAACTCAATAACATAAACCACAAAGAACAGCCTTCTGTTTACAAAAAAATGCAACGAAGCCTTGCTCTGTCAACTATATTGTTGTTTAAAAAATCCAATTAACAAGAGGAATAATGGTCACACTGAACAACAAATCAAGAGGCACTATCAGCAACCACTTTATTCCCCCGCTCCCCACATCAACCCCCTCCCACCACCCCACCCACCCTTCTTGGATGTCATAGGTCGCCACAAAAGAGTTTTCATACAAAGTAGTCGGCATACAAGTTCTGGAGCTATAAGAAAAAAATTCAGTACAGCATGGTCTGATAGCATTCTACAAATGATAAATATTCCTGGATCAACAAACGTTAAGCAAATAACGGAAATGGGTGATAGCGCACAAAGGAAAATTGAATTTGACCGCACTGGACTGAAAAGTGCTATATATACCTTGTTATCTTTCATATAAAGTGCTAGCATTTCCTCTCTTCCATATCGATAATCTGCTAATTTGTATTTTGGCAATGCAGGTGAAGGTGGTGGGGAGGCAATGCTTCCACCACTGGACAACGCACGAAGCCTGTAACAGAAGAGAGAGTTCAATTCATGAAGGGTCATCCTATATATTGATGACATTAAAACTGCAGTATAAAAAGAATCGTCAACAGAGACAAAAACCCAATTCTTTCCTGGAGGACAAAGGAGATAGAAATTAAGACAAAGAAGAAAAAGTGTGCTTATGACACATGTCTGGTAGAAAATACAACTGCAAACCAAGCTGAATGCAAAAGGCTCAGAGGGGTGAAGAAGCAAGGAAGAGAAGCAAAAAGGCTGCATGATGAGAGACTGGCAGCTTGAGTGAAAGGGAATCCCAAAGTCATCTTTAGGCATATAAATAGTAAAATAGTGCTAAGAAGAGGGGTAGAGTCAATTAGGGAACAAAAAGAGGATGTACACATGGAGGCAGAGGACATAGCTGAGGTATTAAATGAATACTTTGCATCTGTCTTTATGAAGTAAGATGATACCCAAGGCATGGTAAAAGATGAGGTAATTCAGACCATAGGTGGATTTAAAATTGAAACGGTGGTGGTAGTGGAAAGGCTGTCTGTACTTAAAGTTGATAAGGCACCAGGGTTGGATGGGATGCTGACCGAAGTGAGAGTGGAAATTGCACAGGCACTGGCCATAATTTTTCACTCTCCCTTAGACTCAGGGGTGGTCCCAGAGGACTGGAGAATTGCAAACATTACACCCTTGTTTAAAAAAGGCCTGTAAAATAAGCCAGGCCAGTCAGTTTAACTTCGGAAACTTCTAGAAACAATATTTTACGACAAAATTAATAGTCAAATGGACAAATACGGGTTAATTAAGGAAAGCCAGCATGGATTTCTTTGGGGAAAGTCATGTTTGACTAACTTGGAGCTTTTTGAGGATGTAACAGAGAGGATTGAAGAGGGCAATGCTGTTGATGTGGTCTAAATGGACTTCCAGAAGGCGTTTGATCCAGTGCCACACAACAGACTTGCAAGCGAAGTTGTATCTCATGGAATAAAAGGAACAGTAGCAATATGGATGCGGAATTACCTGAGCGACACGAAACAGATACTGGTAATGGATGTTTTTCGTGCTGGAGGAAGGTTTGTAGTGAAGTTCCCCAGGGGTCAGTGTTGGGACCCTTGCTTTTCCTGATATATATTAATGACCTTGACCTTGGTGTACAGGGCACAATTTCAAAGTTTGCAGATGATACAAAACTTGGAAGCATTGTGAACTACGAGGAGGATAGCATAGAACTTCAAAAGGGACATAGACAAGTTGGTGGAAAGGGCAGACAGTTGGCAGGTGAAGTTCATTACAGAGAAGTGTGAGGTATTCATTTTGGTAGGAAGAACATGGAGAGACAATATAAAATAAAGGGTACAACTCTAAAGTTGGAGGAGGAGCAGAGGGGCCTGGGGTTATGTGTGCATAAATCATTGAAGGTGGCAGGAGAGATTGAGATAGTTAATAAAGTATTGAGTATCCTGGGTTTTATTAATAGAAGCATAGAGTATAAGAGCAAGGAGATTATGTTGAATTTGTGAGAGTCACTAGTTAGGCCTCAGCTAGAGTACTGTGTCCAATTCTGGGCACCGCACTCTAGAAAGGATGTGAAGGCACTGAGAGGGTGCAGAAAAGATTCATAAGAATGGCTCCCGGGGTGAGGAGCTTCAGTTATGAAGACAGATTGGAGAAGTTAGGACTGTTTGCCTTGGAGAAAAGGTCAAGAGGAGATTTGATACAGGCATTCAAAATTATGAGGGCTCTGGACAGAGTAGATAGGGTCCCACTCGTGAAAGGGTGAGAGGGCACAGATTTAAAGTAATTAGTAAAATTAGTAAATGTGATAGCAGGAGAAACTTTTTTTTTAAACACAGCGAATGGGTATTGTTTGGAATGCACTTCCTGAGTGTGTGGCGGAGGCAGGTTCAACTGAAGCATTCAAAATGGACTTTTGACTTCTCTGAAAAGGAAGAATGTGCAGGTTTATGGAGAGAAGGCAGGGAGATAATTGCTAGGTGGGCTGCTCATTCGGAGACACGATGGGCCAAATCGTCTCCTTCTGAGCCGTAACAATTCTGTGATGAGTACAAACAGTCTGAATTAAGCGATTACTATTAATCTTCGCCAAAGAAGCTGAAATGCACTGCATCGAATGAGTCCAGAGGCCCAAGAAAGAATGTAAGTCAGCTGCGCAGTCAAATCCTAAGTACCCTACAACTCCATTACTGCTCCAAATTATCACACAAGGTGTTAAGATTATGCATTACCATTCGGGTCCAAAGTTGAGCGTCTGAGTCTCTGCTGCCATTTCCTTGTCTTCGACAGAACAGCTCTACAAAGATTAAAAACAAAATCACAATTTAATTTATGGTAACACAGGCATGGCAACAATCTTTACTACTGAGACCCACATATTGTCTGCATCTTCTCTATCAGTCTCTGATAGGCCAGCTTCAAGGCTGCTCTGGGAGCAGCTAGGAGGTGGTACACAAGCTAGGCAACCCAGGTAATATTGTCACTAATGTTCCCTTCCATGGTCCACTGCAAAGTGCCACAGGTTGGCACAGCAAGTAAAGAACTGAAACAAATCCACAGGCCACTACTGTTATCTTGGCTCAAAGGCAGCACTCTCAGTTGGGTCAGAATGTTGAATTCAAAGGTCACTTGGATTAGGTACTAGAGGACAGTCAGCACCTGCAGAACCACATAGCAACATGAAATCAACTCTTTCCGAAATGGAATTACTAGGGAGGGAAACATTCGTAAGAAAAACCTTTTGAGAATTTGTCAAAAAGCTTTGTTAACAGCAGCATGGTAAACTCCCTTCCTAACAGCACTTTAGGTGGGTGTACTGGACTGCAGCGGTTCAAGAAGGCAGCTCACCATCAACTCCTCAAGGGCAATTAGGGATGGGCAATAAATGCTGGCCCAGCCAGTGAAGCCCACATCACATGAATGAATAAAAAAAAACCCACTTCACCAGCACCAACTGCTTTGCCCTAGGCCTTTATTGTGATAGATAAATAATCATTGCTCCCTAAATGCCGCTCTTGAGCAAATTTCTAGGTGGGGTGTGGAGATCAGCCTGGATGAAGAGTTCACCACTTGTTCTGGTCTGTGGGCAAGTGGCTGCCTTAATAGCAATACGGAGATAAGATAATTTACTAAATAGGGGGAACGGTTCCCATTCACTACACTGCTTTCCAATGAACCCGACCAGAAGGGCACATGCGGATTTATGCCCAGTAGGCTCAGCTTGATGTGCCTCAAACAACCCAAGATAATCAATAACGCATGGTCCCAAATTTCAGCAAAACACTGAAGGGCCAACAAAACCCACAGATTTAAATGCTTTTCTGCTTTGACCACAGACGCCAGTCACTCATCAGTTTGTGATCACTAGCTTCAGAAGATGAGCTGGGTGTGGGGAGGGGGGTTTGCGGGGGAGTGGGAGGAATGTGCAGAAAGGAAGAGAGACAGTTTCTCAGGCGTGACTTAAAGATATGACCCAATTTGTGTTAGGTAGGTGACATCTACAACATTGTTGTAACCACAAAACTGAAAGAATCATCAAATCATTTTAATTGGCGTACAGCCCAACTTAAAACCAACAATTTCAAAACCACTGCCTTTGCAAACCACAAACTTCTCTAAATTGCAATCCATGCTGTTAATTTGCAGAAGTTGCTTCCCATTTCAGCACAGATTCTTTTTAATAATCAATCGTAAAGATGTGTACCATTCTCTCCTCCCACCCACCACCAAGAGAACTTTCTGTTACATCAAAAAAGTAAACGAAATAGCACTCCTCGAAGGATCTAAACATTAAAGGCATATTTTGCACCAAATTTTACTATACCCACCCATTTAATATTTAACAGAAATGGTCTCAGTGCATTAGTTTCTCACAGAGCTGGGGGCGTCTGGGGCTGTGCAAGAGTAGATTTCAGTATATTTTCTGCTTTCCACAATGAAGATTCAGACAGCAGCACCAACAAGTGTCAACTTGCAAGCTGTGGTCAGGGCAGCAAAGCAAGTAAATCCAGTGAAATTTTACAGCCCTGTCCCCTGAACTACCCCTGTCTCATTTTTATTTCAAGGTCACGTGGCCCAGAAGTCGTGGTAAATTTTGTGCCACCATTGAGGAAATATGAGGTGTAGGTAGTTCCTGTAATGCATTCCAAGACGACGAGTTTGCAATACTGCAGTGTTGATTTCAGTTGCGGGGCTGTCTCGTAAGAGACACAAGAAATGCATCAGGACTGCACTTGTGTCTCAGCAAGGACCACAAAATTGAAAACGCCTTCACTTATCTGGATCCTTTTAAACAATGCACCTGGTTTGACCATATACTAATATACAGTACAGTCCACGATGCTGATCAAGCACCGCTTGGAAGTTCTAACCCATTTGATAACCTCTGTCTTAGTGGCTATAACCCAATTTCTCCTAAGTTACTTAAATGTTCCACCACTCTTTATATACAAACTTGCATTTATATAATACCTTTCTCAACCCCAGAAGGTCCCAAAGGGCTTTACAATGAAGAACTTTTGAAGGGGAGTCACCGTTGTAATGTAGGGAAAAGGGTGGTGCTAATTTTCACACAGCAAAATCCCACAGCAATGTAATGCCACCAGATATCTGTTTTAGAAGCATTGATTGAGGGGTAAATATTAGTCAGGACAACAAGAGGAACTTCACTGATTTTCTTTAAGTAGCCCCATGAGATGTTTTTTATACCTTACCAAGAGCTTAACGTCTCACCCAAAAAGGCCACACCTCCAACAGTATAACACTCCCTCGCTGGTGTATCAGACCAAAAATTGCACGTTCAAGTCTCTGCAGTGGGGCTCAACCTCACAACCTTCGGACTCGAGAGACAAAAGTACTACCAAAGCAGAGGCTGACACATCAGTTATGACAGATTAAGTTTGCTGCATCACTGAACAACAGAAATAATTCTCAGGGCAGAAATGTGGAAAATTCTGACCTGTACAGATTAGCAACACACCATGATGCCTTTTTAGAGTACAGTATACATTTTTTTTTTTAAGAAGTACTATCACTCGCTATCGACTTTCAAGTATATTCCATTGGCTGACTGCAGCACTTCGGAAGTTCAAGAACTGGCTTCATTCATTCCTGCTGAAAGTATGCTTGAGCAGGCTTCAGCCAAATACAGGCTTAGGTGAGCAGGAATGCCTTCCACAGTCACACCGCCTGCTGAGAGTTGTAAGCAATGCGCAGCTGGGTAAGGTACCAGAGGGCAGCTGGTGCCTGTGAAACCACAGCGCCTCGAGGCAGTGATTACAAAGATACACATTACTGGCGTTCTTATAAACTTGATAAAACTTGATCTCAGATCCAAATCTTCCGATATAATGCTCCCTCCTACTCCCACCGTTTGCAAACTCCTGATGCACTCCAAGCAGAATAGTTGTCATCTGGTCCAAAGCAATTAGTCTAAACAGTCTCAAGGGCTACTGATAAAGCCTCTTGCCTGAAATCAACTGGATAATTTACCTTTATCACCACCCACTGAAAACTATACTTTAATCATAGCCCTGACGGAATTCTCCTGGAAGGGAGGCAGGACCAATGCTCCGATACTGAAGGATCAAATCTAAACTATGTCACCTTAAAATAGACCAAAACAACTCACCTGGAATGAATTGCTATTTAAAATGCAGTCACTATTATGGCCAGCATAAATTTTCACACACTAAGGTCTAGCAAACAACAATGAGATTAATAGCTGGTTAATCTACACAGTTTTAGCAGCAATGATTGAGGCAGGAATGTTAACCAGAACACCTACTCTTCATATCATGCTCTGGCATTTCAAATATCACCAGAAGAAGCAGCAGAGGGCCTCTGATTACTGGGTCACACAACAATTCAGCAGTGCAGCTTAGCTTCAGTGCTCAAGCCCTAGGCCTCAGTTGCAGTAGTGTCTTCAATTCTGGGCACCATGATTTTAGAATGATGTCAAGGCCATGGAGAAGGAGATTTACTAGAATAGTACCAAGAGGGAGAGGCATCAGTCATGTGAAGAGACTGGAGAAGCAGGATTGCTCCCCCTCGCTGAGGAACTTAGAACACAGGGTCAGAGTCTCAGGATAAAAGACTGGTCATTTAGGACGGAGAAGAGATTTTTTCACTCAAGGGGTGCAAATCTTTGGGATTCCCTACCTTGGAGAGTTGTGGACGTTTTCATAACTGAGTATATTCAAGATAGAGTTTAATAGATTTTTGAGTACTATGGGAATTAAGGGATATGGACATAATGTGGTCGGTGAAGTTGAAGTAGAAGATCAGCAATGATTGTATTGAACAGCAGAACAGGCTCAAAGAGCCAAATGGCTCTTCCTCCTATTCCTTATGTTGGAGTGGAAAAGGTCAAGAGGAGATTTAATAGAGATGCTCAAAATCTTAAACGGTTCAAGAGTACATAATGAGATACTGTTCCCACTGGCATGAGGAAACAAATTTAAACGAGTGTTGTTGTGATTTGGAAAGCGCTGCCTCAAACAGCGGAGGAGGTCGATTCAATAGTACCTCTCAGAAAGGAAATTGGATAAATACTTGCAGGGGGAACATTCATAGGGCAGTGGAGGAAAAAGAGCAGGGGAGTGCGACAAATTGGATAGCTCTTTCTGAGCCAGCACAGGCATGATAGGCTGAATTGCCACCTTCAATACTGTATCATTGTGACTCAGAAGAAAGAATACATTTAACTGAGCAAGCACTGAGAAGGACAAGTACATCCATCCCAAAACAGGGAAAAGGCGATGACACAATTTCCACCAACTCCATTCCCTGATATGATATATTTGGATGCAGACCCCAGAGGAAGAAATCTGGCACAGCAACAAACAGCAGAGGGGTGCAGAAAGAGACTTGGCTTGGATTCTGTTTTACACAGATCACAAATTTGAACGCTACAGGTCTGAATTCTGCGCTATAAAAGAGATCAAACGTTTTAAGGGTTTTTAATTAGAGCATCCTGAATGAAACTTTACAGTGGTTACAAGTAATATCCTGTGTATTTGCTAGATTCTAGCAAGGGGAAGTGAACTTCTGTTTTCATCGTGAATTTCATACTCATGTACCTCCGGTCTCTATCACTCACTCTTTTCCCTCCAATATCAAGCCCATTTTTACAACGAAAATGCTGCTGAACTCCTCCTGTGGTGCAGCAGGTGAATAGAACAATAAGGTCCCAGGGTCCATTTAAGTCTAAACTGAATTTACTAAACTCCAACAGCCCTGAGCTATGTTAATAAGCTCGCTGACAGCTGCGACATCCTGCTTAGTCAAATGGAGTCAACGAAGAGGCTCACAGTCATGTGAGGTAATAGGGCTGCATGTGCCTGTGGAACTGAAACACAGCGTGTCAAAACTTTCAGGTGGAGTGGGGGAAAACTTAGGAAAGAACATAGTGGCATTTTCCCCGCAGAATGCCAGGTACACAGTTAGCATGCAGCCTTACTGCACTACTGTAGGGACTCGTGCACACCCTCTCTTTAAACTTGTGGAGGGGGCAGCGTGCATTTATATGGTGTCTTCTAGAATCTCACATCCCAAGGCAATGCACAGCAAGTGAATGATCTTTGAATTGTACTCTGTCTTTTGGCCACATGCAGCAGCCAAATTTATTCCTAGCAATGTCCAACAAATAGTAAGGAGGCAGATGATCAATGAACCTGTTTTAGTGATGTTGGATGACAGATAAGCCTGACCCAGATATTGGGGCTGCCTTGCCCTTCTAAGAGTAGTGCCATGGGACCTTTCTTATCCACATGAACAAAAATACAATCCTAAAATTTCCAGCTTCTAAGTTTGAATCTTCAGCTAGATCACCCCTTAAACGTTCACATCCATCAGCTGTTGCAAGTAATGCGCTGGTGCCAGGCTCAAACGCAATACAACAGAAGTAATTCTGTAGCTGAGCTTAGCTGTATGAGAGTCTGATACCACTCTCCCTGCACTGCAAAAACCAGCCTGATTTTGCTGGTGTCCAGAGTGCCAGCTGGCCACGACCTAATTTGATGCTTATCTACTTCCTTCTCCAACTTGTAGTCAGCGCCATCATTCCCCAAGTCATGAGCACCAAATTCAAACAGATGCTCAGACAGCGGCAGCACTGACTGGACAACTTCCCATTCCTGTGTCAGCCTGGTGTTAGAATGGAAAGCAACACTGGATAATGACAGAGCATCGAGTGATAAATGTCTGAAATTAAAGCCCAACAAGGTAAAGTAGTGTGGTTTTTTTTGACATTCCTTTTGACTGGTCTCCTGGCAGTTCCGGTTGGTGGTCAGGGCAGAGGCAGGTTTCTGGTACCTTTCCAGTAATCATTCTTCGCATTGGTCCATGGAGGGGCACCACAGGAGAGCCCATTTTGCCTGCACCCAACATCCACATGTTTGCACAGGTCATTGGTTGGGCTGCAGTCAACCCTAGCTACCACCAGGCCAGGCCAGTGCCAACCACCACACTCAAACCTGACGTCCCAGCTGAGACCAGCCAACTGCACCCTGTGGATCTAACCAACAGCCCTCAGGTTCTGTTTGGTTTAAGTTTTTTTAAAAACACACATTTCTAAACAAACTGACCGGGAGGGTTTGGGATTATAAATGAAGCGTTTGATGATTTCCTGCTGTCGTCTTGATGGGAGGCTTGAAGGGAGTCTCACCAGACAAGCTTGCCAGGCAGTAAAAGGAATAATTGCACAAGAGCATCTATCGCTGCATTTGACTTTATCTGAAGGGGGAAGAGAAAGCTTTAGAAATGCACAAGTGCCACTTGGTAGAAGTAGAGGCGGCCAACTACAGCACAGAGCTTCCCTAGCAGGCACTATGACCGTGTTACTGGACAAACTGTCCTTGGCTTTCCCACAGCCTGAGCCTGCCAAGACACTCCCCGATCATCCATGCGTGTTGCCAGACATACGGTTTTATGATATGTAGCAATTTTGACCTCACTGCGCCAAATCAACACTCATATGCTGTTTTAAGAATACATAACTCATACTGCTGTATTCTGGGCATTGGGATTTCAGGGGGTGGTGGGGGGTGGGCAAACAGAAAGGGGAGAGTAAATTGATCAACTCCATCTTGAATATGCATAAAATATAAAAAGGCCAACTCTTACCTGAGGGCAAGGGTCATACTTGACCATCTTGACCTCTCGCAGCTTTAGCAATTAAAGAGTCTAGGGGTCATACTTAACATGCTGTTTTGTAATTCACATTAAACAGACTGAGCAGCAAGGCTTGTCCTTCAGAGTTTATTTTCACCTTTCCAAGATTTACCAATTATGGACAAAAAAGGTTTACTGGCAAAATGATTTCATTAGAATGGGGCAATAATCTTACTGGGAACGGCAATAATGAGTGGACACGGAAACATGCTTAATATATCTCAAAATGAATTTTGCCATGAATCATGAACTCTTGGAAATCTTGCGCAATTCTTCAAAAATCCCTGCCAGCAAATTCTGGCCAATTCCAATTTTCAACAGCGATCATTTGTTTTTCTTTATAACATGTCATAAACACATGTACCCACACACCATTTTCTACCACAACTAAGTAATGATTCACACTAGTGTTTAAAATCTCATGAAAATCAGTAACCAGGCAGTAGGACCCCAGCACATAGCTGCATTGTCACCAATTTGAAAACGGGGAGAGATATGGAGGTGATAACAGTAAACAAGATATTTAACTTGGACTGTGAGCACAGGACAAGAGGACACAAGGGCAACATTCGCAAGCTTTGAGATAAGAAATAACACTGGTCTTCCTCCTCCCCGTGAGATAGGGAACCTGTAGAGTGGATTCTAAAATAAAAAAGGTTGCTGATTTGGGATCATATGCCCATTTTTAAAAAGCAGCTAAATGAATATTGCTCGAGTATTTATGACACTGCTTGGTTTTTTTTAATCCCCGTAAGAAGGAGCTATGGCTTCTTTAAAGAGGAGCACAACTACCGATGGCTGGAGAGTCCATGACGGAATAAACGTGGAGCTCTCTATATGGTACATGCCTGATGTGTGAATGGATTTTTTTATTTCCTCAGGTTCCACTCCCCAGCTGAACGATCTCAGCTTTAATACCATACACCTGCTCTTCGTGTTGTCACCAACTCCCTCATCCTTCAGGACTCTGCCTTCACTATTTACTAGACTGAATCCTCATGTACTTCCTGCTGGCCCCCATTTCATGTGCTCTCACTTGTCTGCAGCTATTCTGTGGACCAGCTCCCACATCCTGCACCAATTCAGTGGATTTGCTGTTTACTATCTGTGGTCTCTATTACTCTTGGTCCTTGAGTTTCACTTCCACTGCTTATCGCTCCTTTGCTGGTGTCAACATCTAATACCATTATACACCTCCACTGGACCTCTGGATCAAACACTGCTTGCCCTCTCCTCCCTTCCCATTTCCACAGGACAGCTTCCAGCAACAAACTACTAACATACTGGTGAAAGTACACCCCAACATTAGATGAACCAAAAAACAATCCAGTGGGCTGCTTCCCAAACTGTGAAGCTTCATGATTGCCGTGATCCCGGAATGAGAGCCAGGGGTGGGGAGGACTGTGTGTGTGTGTATGTGTGTGTGAGTGTGTGTGGACTACAGCTCTCAGAGCGTGGTGAGGGTCTGAGACAGCAGGGGTGGTGGCCAGATCTGCAGGAATTGAGGGGGATTTTTCAGAGGGGTGGAGAGTTCTAAGGGTGGGGCTGTTGTATGGTCAGGAAGGAGATTTGTGGGAGCAGAGGGGAGTGAGTATGAATCGGGGAGAGGGGACTTGAGAGTGATGGGGGTTTGGAGAACAGGCAACAATGTTTCTTTTCCACTTTGTTTTGCACGCTCTGTTGGAAGTAGCGATCAGGCCTCAGCCAATTTCATTAGGCGACACCCGATGGACCAAGGCAGGAAAAAATTGGACATGCGCACGTCAAGCGGCCTCGGAGCCAATCCCAGAGCTGCCCCATCTCAGGAATCTCCGCTCCACAGTCAACAGTGCTGCCACGGAGGAAAGGGAGCTTGCGACCTCAATTGCTCTTCGCTGGTGATCTGGTGATACAGGTATAATGGACAAGATCCCAACCACACTGCACTGAACTGACATCCAACACAGCCCAAGCACCTCCTTAGAAATCACTAAATATTTATCACTCCATTAAAGATTATAAAAGTCACTTTTTTTTTTAATTGTCAATTTAATAATTTGGGTTTTTCAAGTTTTACTTTTAGTGTTATCCAAGGTCAACACAGGCTTCCAGAGGTGCAGTGCCTAAAATGGATTGTAGGGGTCAAACAGGTTTTGTACAACCAAGGCATAA
Organism: Cetorhinus maximus; assembly: GCF_964194155.1. Taxonomy (NCBI): domain Eukaryota; kingdom Metazoa; phylum Chordata; class Chondrichthyes; order Lamniformes; family Cetorhinidae; genus Cetorhinus; species Cetorhinus maximus. Next base: position 89,366 of record NW_027596578.1, read on the forward strand.
CTTCCGTCCTTTTCTATTGCAGATGACTTAAAGGCCAGCATTCCATTAGCTTTTTGGTACCTGTCTATGAGCTGTTAATGATGCATGAACCTTGTTTAGCCTTCCTAATGTGTTCACAAAAAAAGGGCATGCTAAATGAAAATGTGATGAATGGAAACCACTTTCCCATATGAAAGCATGCAATAAAGGAGGGTTACGTGCCTAACCTGTAAATTTTAGATTAAAAACCTATTTTGATGCATTAATTTAATGTATTTTATACAGAGCATTTACAGTACAGCACAAGTTTCAAGGAATGCTAAATGAAATGTTAAATCTTCCACAGAACAATGTTGAGGTAGCTTCATCACCAAATACAGCAGCAGTGGTGTGCTCCTTGACATATGCCCAGTGATGACTTATCAACGTTGTTCTTGACACGTGCATACTAATCGCGCTAAAGCGAAAATAGAGGCCATGGCCTGCAGTGCTACGTGGGTAAGTTCTCCATTTTTAAAGCCAATTTAAAACAAAAATATGTTAACATTGTGGCATTAATGTAGGATTTACTTGGACACTTGGCTCTCCACAGTTCCAAGCTTCTCATTATTCATAGAGGTGCAGTCAAGCGAAGAGGCAAACTATTATTTACAATATCATGGCGGGCTCACGAGCAGCCTCTCATTCTCCTCAAAATTTTAATTATTGAAAATAAAATTAAAAGAAACTATGCTCATTGTCGTGGCTCCAGCCACTTTAATGGTGGAAGAGTGCATGGGGGAACAGTTGCGATCTAGTTTCTTTTGTTAAAAAGATGATTTAGTGCGTGACCTGAATCAGCCTTTGATTGATGAAGTCTTCAGAAAAATGTCAGTGTGGTTACTGCACCAGTGCACAGCTGTCCTTGCTCCATCCCTAATCAGAGGTTAAAATGCAGCATTTGCTGCAGTACTAGTGAGTACATTCCTCACAGCAGAAATAGATCTAAGGCCAGCAATGTTATCCAGATAAGTTCTCTATTTTTAAAACTGCTTCAAATCCAGGCCCCTGAAAAGTAAAAATTTCTGTTGCACAGCCTTAGTTTCTCACCTTGCTGAAAATCCAGCCCAGGGATCATATCACTACAGAAGGAAGCCATTCAGCCCACTGAGTCTGTGCTAGTTTTTTTTAAAAGAGCAATCCACTTCATCTCACTCTCCAGAGCTTTGCCCATATCTCAGCATTTTTTTCTCTTTCAAGTGTTTAATCAATTCCCTTTTGAAAGGAAATCTGTTTACTCGCTTGGTAGTACAGAACTTAATAATTGCTGAAAAGGCATGTTGCTGAAGCTTTTCATCTTGCATTCATCAGGAGACAAATGCAAGAAAATACCAAATTCCAAAGAATCACAACCAACCAACCAGCACCCCTTTCTCCTGTGGTATAAATTGTTGTGATTGTTTGAAATTTGGCATTCTTGCATTTGGCCTGATGAGTGCAAGATGAAAAGCTTCAACATCATGTCTCTCTTTTCAGCAAGATTCAAATTTGATTACATCACCCCATCAGGCAGTGCATTTCAAATCCTAATCGCTCTGTATGAAAATGCTTTCTCTCAATTTGCCGCTGGTTCTTTTGCCAATCATCTCTGGCTTTCGACCCATGAGTCACTAGAAACAGGTTTCTCTTTTATTTATTCTCAATAAGCTCTTCATGATTTTAAACATCTCTTGTCAAATCTCCCCATAGCCTTCCCTGCTACTAGGTGAACAGCCCCAGATGCACACACATTTGGAATGTCAGTTCGTGTGCTGACCTCTTGCATGCAACAGACACCCCCAGAAAAGGAAATTGCTGGGTTTTTCCTCGACTTTAGGAGGGAAGTTTTTTTTTTAAAAAGCAGGTTCACCAGGCATAGAATGTCTGGAAGCTTAGCAGCACAGCAATTTAAAGCTTATTTTAATGAAGCAGCGAGCTCTGGCATCTTAAAGCACATCCTCAGCACCCAACTAAATGATGAAATTCAGAGTCCTTTAAGGATTTCAGGATTTTTTATTTTTTAAATATGGGCAAAAGGGAAAAAGGTGAACTACAGACAAAACTTTAAAAATACAAGATATAATTTTTCTAGAAACACAGTGCCACAAAATGATGTGTCAGAAACTGAGCAAGTGGCAAAATACTGAAAGAGTCAGGTACAAGGAATAAAACTACTTTGCTGCAGCCCAAGCCACATTTTAAAAAGGAAATATTTTACGTTTACATAATTTCTCTTAGGACATGCCAAATTTCTTCAGAAACAATGCATTCGTTTAAAATGAAATCTCTTATAATAGCAAATGCTGCAGCCATCATGCAGCAGCAATACTGCAGGAACAGCAGTGAGGTGAATGGCCAGGTTACCGTAAACCTGTTTTCGGTTGAGGTGATTCAGGGAAGTCAATCAGGACACTGGGACAACTTCTTGTTCTTCCGATAGTGCCATGGGATCTTTCTTGACTCAACATCTCATTTTAAAAATGGAAACTCCAACATAACAGCACTCCTTCAGTACTACATTGTGACAGCTTAGATTATGAGAATGGAGTTTGAAACTTCAACCTTCTGACTTGGATGAGATGCCAAGCTGACAAAGCTTTCATTCGGCGCCACTCAAAATAGCCAGTTTTTCAGGTGCCTTGGTTCAGTTGGTAGTAGTCAGAAAGTCATGGGCTCAAGTCCCGCTTGCACACAACCATGGCTCACATTCCAGTGCAGTATTGAGAGAAGACCACACTGTCAGAGGTGCTGCCTTTCATGAGAGACATTGAACTGGAAGCCCCAGGACTCCTCTCGGGTGGGCATAAAAAAATCTCCAGGAACAGTGGAGGGGGGAATGGGTGGCTCCTTATGGCCTGGCCAACAATTACTCTTCAGCCAACATCGATTATCTGTTCAGTTATCGCGCTGTTTGAGGGAGCTCACTTTGCACAATTTGGCTGCTGGGATTCCTACATTCCAATAGTAACATTTTGTTGGTTATGAAGTGCTTTGGAACCTCCGGAATTTCTGAAAGGTGCTTCATTAATGCAAGTTCTCTAACTTCATGCAGTATTGCTTATTACTCATACTATTTTTTAAAAATTGAAGATATCCATCTACAGGAAACATCAGCTCTTCTCATTCCCTTCCCTTACCCAAGGTCTTTTAATACTCATATGAAAAACTGTAAAGTCACACAAGACAAGGTCTTACATGTTCACCGCATAAGTAATGCTCAGGTTACCAGTTTTTTTTTTGGGGGTGGGGGGGATTTCTTTAAACTTTCAGGAGGCAAGTTATCCTTCGCCACACTGCAATTTAGCACTGTACTGGGGAACTGTGCACTGTCGAAGGTTCCACACTTCAGACAATTGCTGAACATCCAGGAGCTGTCTGTCTGTTGTGTGGATGTTAAAAATTCTGTTCTACTATCCAAAGGGAAGCGAGGAGTTCTCCTTACTTCTTTCCCCACCAAATACCACCAGAAATAAAAGTTGACTAGTTGAGCATAATGCTCAAAATTTAAGTGAGCAGCAAACAGAACTGGAGCTCAGCACTAGGGAATTCTCAAATAGGAAATGGATACAGTCCAAAAATACATTTTTACAACAAAAAGTAAGTGCATCACAAAAATTGTTGTGGATAAATAAAACTTAATGCTAAAAAAAGGGAGGCATCTGACAAATGAGACCAACACTGTTGAAGAAGCCAACTTTAATGTTTAACTTCTGCAGAAGCCAGCCAATTCTCTTCTCAAAACTTACATACCAATGTTAATTCTACAAACCACAACACTTCTCTGTAGCGGGGGAAGAGCGTAGGCTTGCGGGGGGAGCACACAGCGCTGGGGAAAATCACTTTCTCTAGATAAGACAACCTCTGAAGTCTCGAAAAATCCCTCCAAAAACAGGTGCCGACTTATATGCAGAGTATATAAGTGAACTGCCGGCGTGGGTGGTCGCCATTTTGAAATGTCTGCTTGTGACTCGAACAGTGGGCATGTCTTAAACTCCTGTGCATCTTCGCAACACAGTCAGTATCACTTACTTGACCCCTTGTGCCCAATTGTACGGTGCCGGTAAATAAAATATCAATTGTGGGAAGAAATATTGAAGCTGACTAATGCGAGTGCAGCATGTTGTGGCCGAAAACGCAAAAACATGATTTTGGGGCCAGACAAATGTGCTTGTCTTGTCAACTTATATGCAATTTACCATACGAAGCAGGTTCCCCCCGCTGCCGCAGCGCCCCCTGCCCTCACCACCAAGAGCAAGCAGGGTTAAGATTAGTTCGCCTGTACTATATCCAGAAAATAATAGAAACAGTAGAGTGTCACATACCTTGACCACAGGTCAGGTCCCCAACCTACAACCGGTGTTGGAGACTCCCCAAGATGTGTTGTTCTGAGTGGCTAACAAGAGATGAATTGGTCTGGTCGTAATCCCTTTATGGTTCACAAAGCCCTCTGGCTAACTTCACTGAAAAAAATGGACAAAGCTTCAATTAGAAATCTGACCATCTAGACATTTACTTCTGGGGTTGTGGGAACTGGGAATCTAGCCAATAAAGTCAATAACCATCCACTCCCCTTCCTCCTTTTAAGCTTGTCCTGTTTCCCCTTAAATGTATCTATACTATTCACTTCAACCATTCCCTGTGGTAGCAGGTTCCACATTCTCACCATTCTTGGATATAGAAGTTTCTTCCTATTAGACACTCTCATTTTGATGGCCCCTGGTTATGCTCTTCCCCACAAGTGAAAATATTCTCTCTGCATCCATGCTATCAAAAACTTTCATCATTTTAAATCGTGGAACAGCAGACATTAAAGGCCCACACAGATTTATAAATGTCAAAAACTCAAAAAAGGAAAATTATACTCAATTCACCTAGAGGCAGGATAAAGCCCTTGAAAAAAAATGAACCTGTTGAAAGACATGATTATACAGTACTTGCAAATAAGCATCTCTGCCAGTCAAAGACTGCTAATGATGACAAGTCAGTAATGGTTAGAAGCCCAGAGAAGGAAACATTCTGGAATCAAAACCAACCCACACTGAATGGTGCATAAGAGTATCTTAAAATAGACGCATAGCTGGTGTACAAACATAACAAGCCAGAAGGTGGTGAGATTCAGTATTTGATCTGCTATCTCACAATGAACCAAGCTTTCAGCCTTGGTTACAACAGGACGACACACCACTCTCAAGACCTGCTATGCAACTCCAAGCACAGTAGCACAGTGGTTAGGTTACTGATCCAATAATCCAGAATCCTGGGCTAATAATCTGAAAAGTTGCATTCAAAATAAATCCCAGCAAGGAAGCTGGGGAATTTTAATTCAGTTAATTAAACACATCTGGAATAAAAGCTACTGTTTGTCGGAAAGATCTGTCTGGTTCACTAGCAGTCCATGTCCAAATGTAGCAAGGCTTGGACAATATCCAGGCTTGGGCTGACATGTGGCAAGTAACATTCACGCCAGACAACGACCATCTCCAACAAGAGAATCTAACCATCATCCCTTGACATTCAATGATATTACCATCACTGAATCCCCCCTACCAAAATCCTGGGGTTTACCACTGACCTGAAACTGAACTAGACTAGCCATATAAATACTGTGGCTACAAGAGCAGCTCAGAGGCTAGGAACCCTGCAGTGAGTAACTCACCTCCAGGCTCCCCAAAGCCTGTCCACCATCTACAAGCCACAAGTTCGGAGCGTGATGGAATATTCTCCACTTGCCTGGATGAGTGCAGCTCCAACACTCAAGAAGCTTGACACCATCCAGGACAAAGCAGCCTGCTTGATTGGTTCCCCATCCACAATCATTCACTCCCTCCACCACCAAAACACAGTGGCAGCGGTGTGTACCATCTACAAGGTGCACGGCAGGAACTCACAAAGCTTCCCTAATCAGCACATTCCAAACCCACGATTGCTACCATCTAGAAGGACAAGGGTAGCAGACACATGGGAGCATCTGGAAGTCCCCAAGCTACTCACCATCCTGACTTGGAAACACATCACCGTTCCTTTACTGTCACTGGGTCAAAATCCTGGATCTCCCTTCCTAACAGCACTGTGGATGTACCTACACCACGTGGACTGCAGCAGTTCAAGAAGGCAGCTCACCACCTTCTCAAGGGGCAATTAATGCTGCCTTAGCCAGCGACACCCACATCCCATAAATTAATAAAAAACGGCAGGGGTCTGGGATGAGTCCATGCAACTGGAAATGCAGTATATATCACAGCTCTTGAGGAATGGAGAAGATGAGGAGCAGGGAATGAGGGATAATGTATGAGCTACAACCCAATATCACAATTTACACTGAAAAAAAATTTAAAACTTCAGCTCCCCAGCCAACAGAGTTAAAAGTAATCCTTCAGGATTTTACACAGGCAGCAGGCATGCATTTGAAGATTCAGAAGCACAAAGTTTGGGGACAGCCCCCGGAATCCCTTATTAAAATAGCAAGAACTAGAGCTTGAGGTGACGTCAACAGATACTCTGCAATCTGTTCGCTGTGTAAAATTATCTCAGCCTGGCACACGGCCACAGACTATTGTTTGCCTCATTTAATAAGAGCATAATCAAAAGGCAGAACTGGCTAACCAACTTAGTACAATGTATACAACTTTCTATTGCAGCCAGATTACTGACTGTATGGAAAAGAGCCAAAAAACATCAGCAACTCCTTTTTTTTCAAACAAAGGATTGAAGTTTGGCCATTGAAACGGACCCACAGTTCACCCGCACCGTGACTTACCACTGTCAGCTATCCTGTTGACCAGAGGCACCATCCAGAGAGGTAGTTAAAAATTAGACAGCAGACTCCTCCCAGAAACAGCTCAGGGAGTTTAACCCATGTGTAACTGAGAAAGCCCCAAATTCAAAGTGTGCTCTCTGCTGGGTCAGCTGATCTCAGCATGGGCACTAATTTTTGGGCGGGGGGGGGGAGGAGGAGGAGGAGGAATGCTGCGTAGGAGGCAGTGGGCATCAGAGTCTTGCCGAAACAGAACGTGAGTTGCAGCTTTCTCCCCAAGAGTCATGTAAGATTGACATATGGACAGCCACTTGGCAGAACAAAAGGTGGAAAGCACCCATTAAAATATGTTTCAGGGGAAACTGGTGTAAAAAAAAACGCAATTCAACTCAATATCGCTCGTGCGCCTCCCATCAGCACACTGCATCCCCTCCTGCAGACTGTGCTATGGTGCACAAGGGAATAAATTCAACCAATTAAGTTATAAACAGCTTTGAGAACAAAATCCTTTCCTGCCGGCACTGAAACAGAAGCAGGGGGTGAAGATTAAGTTTGTATTCCTAATTCACTTTAACAAACTACATTTGCATCAAATTCAGGGCCCAGTGAATGAAGATAGACATAGTTAAGGTGCAGTCAACTGACTCAGAACAAGTCTTAATAGGCTGGAGCATTGTGAAGCATGGGGGAAGCTTGAGGGACAATGTCTGCCGATAATTTCACACGCTCGTAAGCATCACACCCTTCACACAATGCTGTACGCACCTATAGGAATTTATAAAGGAATCGCACAAGCAATATTGATTTGAATTGCGTTTTTTTTTACACCAGTTTCCCTTGAACTATATTTTAATGGGTGCTTTCCACCTTTTGTTCTGCCAAGTGGCTGTCCATATTTCAATCTTACATGACTCTTAGGGAGAAATGCGGCCCAATGAGACTGTCCCTGCCACATTTCCCCATGATATGCTGCACGACAAAATTTCTCTGCATTCCCCGTTTACCAATTTAAGTTAGAATGCGTGTCCTCTTGTTCATGTTTCTCCAAGCTGCTCTGCTAGTTCTAACACAAAAAATGCAAAAGTGATGAATCTTTGGAATCTTACCACACAACCATGCCAAAATAAAGCGTTTTACATACTTCCTTCTACTGGTCAATATTTTTAATATACAGTTGGTGTGAAGAATAGAGCTGCACCCTTCCCCAAATGGGAGAAGCCTTGCCGCTACCTCCGGACAAACACGTTGCCTAAAGCTTCATTGTAACAACTGGCTGAAGCTTTCAAGGAGAATTACTGCAGCTCTGAAGGACACCACTATAGCAGCTCCCACCATGCTAACCTTGGGCATCCCCACAATTTGATCAGTGAGTCAACGCCTTGCACTTCTATAAATAATTTGAGCAGAGGGAAGGGGAGGAGATTAAAACTGCAAAGCAATTGTGTCACGAGATTGGAGAAGGACCATAGCAAGAAACTTGGCACCATGCTGGAAGGAGAAGGGGCTGTGCTCCAAATGTTTAAACTAAATTTTTAAGGTTTATTTTCAGACAAATCTTCAGCTGAAGAGACCCTTCAGGAACAAAGTGTTGAACAGGAAAATATCAATTAGCTCTCTCCTTTCAAGATGGACAACATAAAATTTGTACTCACAGTTTCGCCCAGTAGCTCAGCTGGTTACACGGTCGCCTAGGATGGCAGAAGGGACACTACAATTGGTCTCAGCACCGCTAGTTGGGAGAAAAGAGAAAAAGAGAATTAGCAACAGGATATTAAGAAACTTTATGTTAGCAGATGTAAAGAATGAATGAAAGTCTCGCATTTTGATAGCACCTTTCACGACCATCAGATTTCTCAAGGCACTTTATAACCAATGAAGCACTTTTCACTGTTCTCATGTAGGAAACGCAGCAAGCAATTTGCACACAGTAAGTTCCCCCAAACAGCAGACAGCAAGGTGATAACAACCAGATCATTTGTTTTTTTTTTCTTATGTGGATTAAGGAATAAATATAAAGCAGGACTCCAGGATTACCTCCCATACTCATCTTCAAAATAACGCCATGGGTTTTTTTTTTCACATCCACCCGAGGGGGCAGATAGGGCCTCGGTTTAATGTCTAATCCAAAAGATGGCACCTCTGACAGAGCAGGACTCCCACCAGTGTCAGCCCAGATTGTTTTAAAGTCCTGGACTTGAATCCATAGCCTTCTAACTCAGAGGCAAAAGTGCTAACAACAGTAAAATGGCTGTGTCCATTTAAATGTAACATGGAGAAACGAGGGGGGAAAAATCCAAGGAGAACATAATTATAAACAGTGTTGAAAAGGCAAGTCAGAAGGCAGACAAGAATAGGGAACACAACTCAACAGTAAAACTTCAAAAGATTAGAGGGCACAGATACTTTGAAGTTATATCTTCTAAAGTGGGAGAACAAGTGATAACAGCCTGTTTTATAAATAAGTTCACTGAGCACAAAAGCTAACAGATAATACAAAGCCTATAGAAATCATTAGTTAGAATACTATGACCTGTTTTGATTGCTTTACTTTAGGCAGTATCAAGACAATTCACAACATCCAGGAGAATTTTACTAGGATAATACCCGAAATGTGAGGCTATAGTTACCATGATGAGCTGAGAAGCTGGCGGTCTCTTTATGAGAGCAAAAAGATTCAGGGATTCAGGATTAGGTGCTCAAAATGGTGAGCAGTTTTAAATAAGTAAAACAGGGATAACCTATTCCTCATGGTGCATTGATTTGGTAACCAGGCGGCAAAATTTATGCTCAAAGAGTTGAGTTTTTTAAAAATATGTAACAGATTGACTACCCCAACTGAAAGTGGTGGAAGCAAACGCAAAATATACTTTTTAAAAAAACTAAACTTCTGAAAATAAAGTTGAAAAGTGAATGGATCGCTCTTTCGGAAATACAAATGTAACGGGCCAAATGCAAAACTGAGGCCACTGTTGATAACTAACCATCTAAACGTACCAATTGTAAGCAACAATAGGTTCTGGCTGAGGTGTGATGGTCCAACAGCTGAATAGCCTACTGACATTCAACCATGGTGAGCTGTCACTCGGGCAGGATAATGGAATGCGATTGACTCTTGTGCAATTATAACCCAGCGAGGAGCTGACTGGTGAGGAGGACAGGGGAGCAAGAAAACGAACTTGCTGCCAGCTGTCTGAAACAAGACTCTGCTGGAGATCATTCTGTTTCACTGCTGGCCAAGTACCAACCACGACAGCCATTCCCCAAAGTTAAAAATATACATAGGCCATGTAATTTCCTGATGAACCCGTCTGCATTGCTTTACGCCCATCAATCTTGAAGTGAAATTATCAGCTCTCAGCCCATGGCAATGTATCCTTGCCACAATGGCTGTCCATCCTCAACTTCCCAATATATACTGTAAAATAACAGGCGCTCAAGTGATTACAACCTTGTAACAACTAAACACAGGGATTGCAAGTTACGGCCTGCTTGAACACCCTGCTCAACACCCATGCTGCCACAGAATCTCTTGATAAAATTAACTGCAATGCCGTCACTTCCAGGCATCCATTGTTCTCTCAATAGCTTTTCACAACAGCTCGTGCGTGGTCAGAATCCTCCCCTGATTAATTTGATGAGTTGATCCAGTTCCTGGTTGCCTGAGCTCTCTTGGCCAGGAACTTCTTAGATTTTCACTCCCCAACCTGCCCTACATTAACCGATCGCTATACTCCTGGACCAGAATTCCAGCACGCATATGCAACTGGGCTTAACTGTGGTGCCTCCATAGTCAAATAATCAAGTGACATTTGCCGTCTGCATTTACTCCCAAGGAACGGCCGCTGGTGGGGGTGTGATCGGCTGCCAACACTTATGGATCTGTACCATGGGAAAAATGGGGACAGTCAAAAAAACAAATCTCCCTCCACCCCCACCACCTGCCCATAGTGCAAATGGCTCAGTTTGGAAATGCTGTGTGGCAATGCAACTGGTTGCATGCGTGAACACTGACTTCAGTAGATCCGAGCAAGGGAGTACAGCTGGGATGCTACCAACGGCCTCAGTGCCCTAAACTAGAAGGGAAGAAAAAAGTTCAGCAAAGTTCCGCTGCACTCTGTTGGCACGTGCACAAGTAAGGGTTATCAAATGAGGACAGTATTTGGTACCATCCTATCATGGTAAAACAGCATGTAACACCCATTGCCTAGCATCACACATGAAGTATCGCCATTAAGATAAGGTATTAAAAATCAAAGTACACACAGAACCGTATAATGTAACTCATAGTTAACATAAAAGGGAGATGGTGGCATAGTGGTAATGTCGCTGGACTAGTAATCCAGAAGCCCAGGCTAATGCTCTGGGGACATGGGCTCGAATTCCACCACAGCAGCTGGTGGACTTTATATTCAGTTAACAAATCTGGAATTAAAAGGCTAGTCTCAGTAATAGTGACCATGAAACCATTGTCGATTGTTGCAAAAACCAATCTGGTTCACTAACGTCCTTTAGGGAAGGAAATCTGTTGTCCTCACCTGGTCTGGCCTACATGTGACTCCAGACCCACATAAATGTGGTTGACTCTTAAATACCCTATGAAATGACCTAGCAAGTGACTCAGTTGTATCAAACCATTACAAAGTCTACAAAAAGAAACTAGGCGATCACCCAATATGAACACAGACACCAGAAATGACCACAGCAAACTCAGGCCTGCCAACCATGCAAAGTCCTCCTTACTAACATCTGGGGGTTTGTGTTAAAATTGCAAGAACTGTCTCTCGGACGAGTCAAGCAACAATTCGACATAGCCATGCTCACGGAATCATATCTTAATGTCCCAGACACCACTATCACCATCCCTGGGTACGTCCTGCCCCAATGACAGGGCAGACCCACCAGAGATGGTAGCGGAGTCAGGAGGGAGTTACCCTGGGAGTCCTCAACATCGAATCTAGGCCGCATGAGGTCACATGACATCAAGTCAAACATGGGCAAGGAGACTTCATAATTATCATCTTATCCACTTGATTGGCACCCCATTCATGAACATCCACACCCTCCATCACCGACGCACAGTGGCAGCAGTGTGTACCATCTACAAAAGGCACTGAGGGAATTCAACAAGCCTCCTTAGACAGCACCTTCCAAATCCACAACTGCTACCATTTAGAATACAAGGGCAGCAGACACATGGGAATGCCACCACCTGGAAGTTCCCCTCCAAGCCACTCACCATCCTGACTTGGAAATATATCATCGTTTCTTCACTGTCGCTGAGTCAAAATCCTGGAACTAACATCACTGTGGGTGTAGCTACACCACATGGAATGAGGCAGTTCAAGACAGCAGCTCATCACCACCTTCTCAAGGGCAATTAGGGATAGGCAATAAATGCTGGCTTAGCCAGCAATGCCCACATCCCATGAATGAATAAAAAACCAACACCGCCCCCCTCAGCTAATGAATCAGTACTCCATGTTGAACACCACTTGGAACAAGCACTGAGGGTGGCAAGGCAGAGAATCTGGGTGGGGGACTTCAATATCCATCACCCAGAGTGGCTCGGCAGCACCACTACTGACCAAGTCCAAAAGGCTGCTAGACTGGGTCTGCAGGTGGCGGTGAGGGAGCCAAGGAAAAGCCTACTTGAACTTTTCTTCTAGCCTTTTGCAGGTGCATCTGTCCGTGACAGCATCAGTAGGAGGGATCGCTGCACAGTCCGTGAGGAAACGAAGTCCAACCTTCACATTCAGGACACTCTCCAGTGTGTTGTGTGGCACTACCACCATGCTAGGTGGGATAGATTTGAACAGACCTAACAACTCAAGACTGGGCAACGATAAAGCATGGTGGGCCATCATCAGCAGCAGAACTATACACAACCACAATCTGTAACCTCGTGGCCCAGCATATCCCCCACTCTGCCAGGGATCAACCCTGGTTCAATGAAGACCATAAGACGTAGGAGCAGAAGAAAGCCATTTGGCCCATCGAGTCTGCTTCACCATTCAGTGAGATCATGACTGATCTGATAATCCTCAACTCCACTTTCCTGCCTTTTCCCCATAACCCTTGATCCTCATTCCGATTAAAAATCTGTCGACCTCAACCTTGAATATACTTAACAACCCAGCCTCTAAAGCTCTCTGCGGTAAAGAATTCCACATATTCACCACCCTCAGAGGAGAAATTCCTCCTCATCTCTGTCTTAAATGGGCGACCCTTTACTCTGAGATTATGCCCTCTGGTCCTACGCTCTCCCACAAGGAGAAACAGCCTCTCGGCATCCACCCTGTCAAGCCCCCTAAGTATATTCAAGGTTGAGGTAGACAAATTTTTAATCAGTAAGGGGATCAAGGGTTATGGGGAAAAGGCAGGAAAGTGGAGTTGAGAATTATCAGATCAGTCATGATCTCACTGAATGGCCCAGCAGACTCGATGGGCCAAATAGCTTACTTCTAAATAGCTTCCAAATAGCTTACTACCTTATAGTCTTCATTGAACCATTGGCAGAGTGGGGGATATGCTAAGAATCTTAGAGTGCAGGAGGGCATGTCAGGAGTTGCGCCATGCATACCTAAAAATGAGGCATCAACCTGGTGAAGCTATAATACAAGACTACTTGCATGCCAAACAGTGAAAGCTGCATCTGATAGAAAGGGCTAAGCAATCCCACAACAAACGGATCAGACCTAAGCTTTGAAGTCCTGCCACATCCAGTCGTGAATAGTGGGGGGACAATTAAACAACCAACCTAAGGAAGAGACTCCACAAATATGCCCATCCTCAATGATGGGGGTGCCCAGCACATCAATGCAAAAGATAAGGCTGAAGCATCTGCAACCATCTTCAGCCAGAAGTGCTGAGTGGATGATCCATCACAGCCTCCTCTGGAGGTCCGCAGCATCACAGATGTCAGCCTTCAGTCAATTCAATTCACTCCACGTGATATCAAGAAACAACTGAAGGCACTGGATACTGCAAAGGCTATGGGCCCTGACAATTCTGGCAATAGTACTGAAGATTTGTGCTCCATAACTAGCTGTGCCCTTAGCCAAGCTGTTCCAGTACAGCTAAAACACCAGCAATGTGGAAAACTGCCCAGGTACATCCTATCCACAAACAACAGGACAAATCCAACCCAGCCAATTACCCGTCATATCAGTCTACTCTCAATCATCAGCCAAGTGATGGAAAGGGTCGTTGACAGTGCTGTCAAGCAGCACTTTGGCAGGAATAACCTACTCATTGCCACTCAGCTCCCGACTTCATTACAGCCTTAGTTCAAACATGGACAAAAGAGCTGAACTCCAGAGAGTGACTCCCCTTGACATCAAGGCTGCATTTGACCGAGTGTGGCATCAAGGAGCCCTGGCAAAACTGGAGTCAATGGGCATCAGGAGCAAAACTCTCTGCTAGTTGGAGTCATACCTAGCATAAATGAAGATTGTTGAGGTTGTTAAAGGTCAATCATCTCAGTCCAGGGACATCACTGCAGGAGTTCCTCAGGGTAGGGTCCTAGGCCCAACCACCTTCTGCTGCTTCATCAATGACCTTCCTTCCATCATAAGGTCAGAAGTGGGGATGTTTGCTGCTGATTGCACATTGTTCAGCACCATTCGCAACTCCTCAGATACTGAATCAGTTCATGTCCATATCCATCAAGACCAGGACAACATTCAGGCTTGAGCTGATAAGTGGCTAGTAACATTCACGCCACAAAAGTGCCAGGCAATGACCATCTCCAAAAAGAGAATCCAACCATTCCCTCTTTGACATTCAATGACACTATCACCAGAGTCCCCCACTAACATCCTATTGCCAGTGACCAGAAATGGAACTGGGCCAGCCATAAAAATACTGTGGCTACAAGTGCAGGTTGGAGACTGGGAACTCTGTGGCATGTAACTCACCTCCGGACTCCCCAAAGCCTGTCCACCATTGACAAGGCACAAGTCAGGGGTGTGATGGAATACTCCCCACTTGCCTGGATGAGTGCAGCTCCAACAACACCAGAAGCTTGACACCATCCAGGACAAAGCAGCCCACTTGACAAAGCAGCCCACTTGACTGGCTTCCCATCCACCACCTTCAACATTCACTCCTTTCACCAAAAACACAGTGGCAGCAATGTGTACCATCTACAAGATGCAATGCAGCAACTCACCAAGGCTCCTTCAACAGTACCTTCCAAACATGTGACCTCTACCATGTAGAAGGACAAGGGCAACAGATGCAAGGGAATACTATCACCTGCAAGTTCCTCTCCAAGTCACACATCAATCTGACTTGGAACTGTATCACGATTCCTTCAACGTCACTGGGTCAAAATCTTGGAACTCCCTCCCTAACAGCGCTGTGGGTGTCCCTACACCACACAGACTGCATCGGTTCAAGAAGGCAGCTCACCACCACCATCTCAAGGGCAATTAGGGATGAGCAACACCCACTTCCTCTGAAAGGGTATAAAAATGGTTCCAAGGTGCTTCATAGGAATGGTATCTGACAAAATCTTACATCGAGCCACCTAAGGACAGCTACCTAAAAGTTTAGTTAAACGGGTAGATTTTAAAGAGTAGCTTAAAAGGAGAGGGAGGTGGAGAAGTTTAGGGAGGGGATTCTGGAGTAGAGGGCCTAGGCAGATGAAAACATGGCCACCAATGGAGAGGCAAAGCAACTCAGGGACATAAGTTTTAGGTGCACAGAGATCCTGGCAGATGTTAGGGTTGCAGGGGGTGTACAGAGACACAGACAGGGGAGGAGGCTATGAAGGAAATTAGATACAAGGGCGAGAACTTAAAAAAAAAGCTTTGCCAGGCCAGAGCCAATGCAGATCAGCTGGCACATGGCTGAACAGGACTTGGTGTGAGTTAGGCCGAGAGGCAGCAGAGCTTTCCATGAGTTGGAGTTTAGAGAGGCCAATCAGAAGTGCAAATATTTGAAACAATTCAAGGAGCTGCACTTGAAGAAAAAAATTGAACCTGACAGAACAAAATGCCAGACAGCACTGTATCCACAATGCATGTTTTAGTGTGGCACACAGCCCTCTGGTAATGATCCCACTTCCTTCTCTCAGGAAAAAAAATCAACAGGTTTGGGAGGAACAGTGTCTTTTTTTCTGGTTAAACTTTTAGCACGGCTTTGCACTCTTCCCTTTTGCTAAGGTCTTGTACAGTTCAAGGGGAAAAAATTTTCAAAAAGCTACCCTCCTGGAACACTATCAGCACTGGAGAATGACACAGTTATAGAATATTAACCAGAAGGAGCCACCAGGCACAGAATAACTGAAGTAACACACTTGATGCTGATTCCAACAGCTTAGTGACGTACGCAAGGGATCAGAATACTCAATTATGTGAGGCGCTATTATTGTATAGTTGGCCAATGCTGCAGAGAGCTAGAGTCTTCAGCCAGGATTTGTATCTCATGGGGATGATGCACATACTGCATGTACAGTCTAGTATTCACACCTATCTATTGCCTATGAGTCATTCATCAGCTCAAACGTCACCAAAAGAAATCACTAAATATAAAGCAATACTGCAACAGCCAAGACGCTCCATTTTAGAAAACATTTTCATCTCCCTCACCCCACCCTGCTGAAACTGATTGTGGGAGAACATTACAGATAATCTGGTCAAGTCTCTGGAATAGGCCTTAAACCCTCCACCTTCTTTTGGGTGAATGACTTGTCCAAGGCCCCATCTCCATCTTCATATGCATATGAAAAATCCCAAAGCATTATTCAAAAGGGTTAGGGAACGTTCCTTATGTCCAGTTCAACATTTACTACTAGGCCAATACCACAAGTAGATTAAGTGATCTTCAGCTCACTGCAGTGTGTGGGGCCATGCCATGCACCAACTGTCTGCCATGTCTGCCTACATTTCAAGAAATGCACATTTGTTCTCAAGAGAGCCTCTGTTTGGAGCAGAATGAGTAATCACACTAGGAATTAAAACTCAATCTTTGTGTTCATGACTTCAGGGTAGACACCATCAATTGTTATTAGAATACTATATAATACCTCTGCTCCAAAGATACATGTGGAGAGAGCATTCTGTTCAGCAAGAGACGGCTGATTCCAAAAGCTGCTTCAATCCCGAGGATCTAAAAATCTGGAATAAGTTTTGATGGAATGTTTACTTGAAAAAACCTAAAGCTCCATCTGGGTCTAGAAAATATCTTTATTCTGCTCCTTAGCAGTCACCTACATCTTTGCTCACATATGTTATTCATTTGTAAATAAACAGGGTTAGTTTTAGCCTGAGCATTTAATGTATGACATTTCTGTTCAACAGGAGACAATATTACTGTTAAGTAAGGTAACTGTCAGCCCTGATCTATACAACCCATGCCTAATATTACCCCAGCGTGGAGACAACGACCCAGTCATGGGTAGTACTTTGCAGAAATTAGGAAATCATCAAGGCCAAATTGTAACAGTGTAAAATATGTCACATTGGTGCAGCTGAACCTCTGAAGTTTGCCTGAAATACAGCAAACTTTATTCTCCACATAACCTGTGCTGCATCTGATCAAAGTTATTTGACACAGATATGAAACGGAAACCATTCTGAGCCTTAACACTATCTCCGCCATTTTGAAGAGCATAAATTCAGAGAAAAGATGAGAGGAATAGTGACATGGGGGGGGTGAGAAGCAAGTATCAATGACCATTATGAGGCCCTTTGACAACTACATTCCCTCTGAATTATAATCTGGATCTTTCTTTACTCTCTTCCATACTGAATTAGTGGAGCCAGAGTCTAAATTAATCCATCAGAGTAAACTGCTTACTGAAGAATACTATTAGATTAATTTAAGTTTTCCATGGATTTGGCAAACAAAATTTGTTCACAACACTTGACCACTTGGCATAGAAAATCTACTGCCCCACATTAATCTATTAATAAAATGACTCAAGGCAGAAGAGGCATTGGCAAAATATTATATTGCCCAATTGATGATTTGCATTAGTGGTTGCCTTAGGATTTTAGTTTCTCCAGGTCATCAATAGAAAAGCACTGCTTATGAAGCTGTACACAAACAGCAAAAAGGAGCAAATACTGCTCCCACCATTTGTTATTATCTGTGGGGAACCAGATACAACGATTAAAATATCATGAACAGATACAGAAAATAATCAGAAAGGTTAATGGGCTGCTGGCCTTTATAGCTAGACGATTAGAATACAAGGGGGCAGAAGTCAGGGTACAGCAATATAAAACTCTGGTTAGACCGACCTGAAGTACTGCTGAGCTGTTTAGGCCACTGTACCCGAGGAAGAATATATTGATCTTGGACAGAGTGGAACATATATTTATCCAGAATGATACCTGGAATCCAAGGGTTAAATTATGAGGAGGGATTACACAAACTAGGGTTGTATTCCCTGGAATTTAGAAGGTTAAGGGCGTGTTGATTGAAATTTAACAAATTAACAGGAAGAGACAGTTGCTCTGCAAACCATTGGTTTGGGAGTCTAAGACTCAGGACAGTGTTAAAAATTACAGCCAGACATTTTAGGAGTGAAATTAGGGAAGACTTCTACACACAAAGGATGGTAGAAACTTGGGAACTCTCTTCCACAAGTAACAACTGATGCTAGATTAACAGTTAATTTAAAATCTCAGATTGCTATTTTTGCATTAAGGGGTATGGAGCAAAGGAGGGTATATGGAATTGGATTGCAGATCAGCTATGATCGTTGAATGGCAGAATAGTTGACGGTTTAATTGGCCTCCTCTTGATCCTATGTGCTTACTGCAAGCAGCCGTTTATACCAGACAACAAGCACACTGCATTTCCATATCTGTCAACTGCAAAGGCAATAATCATACCATACTAAATGCTCTGTTTCAGGCAGATTCAACCGTTCAATCAGGTGGTATGATTACCTTAGGTATTTAATCTCCAGTCACCGTGTCAGCTTACAGTTTACAGTAACATGGCCCTTGGCACGAAAAATGACCACCTGAACAAGATGGATGAGCTGAAGGTACTTAGGGTGCACCTCGGTCTGCCTTAGGTACTGTCATTGACTCAGAGACAGCGTGTGAGCGGCACTCAACAACATTAAAATTCCAACCCAGACAGAAAGAACAAGGGAAAAAAAGCCGAGGAGGCACCTCTAGTGATTTCAGAATGTCAATGGAAAAGGTGGTTTGATTGGTGTTCCCCTTTCCAGTCCAAAAAGCCAAGCAGTTGGCCAAAGCACTTGGCAGACCCGATTTTAACCCCTCAGAACGGTGGCTTCAGACATGGAAGTCTGGCCACAATCAAACCATACACTTGGAGAAAGACTCAACTCAGGTGCGAAGCAGTGTCTAGATACTGTGTGGCCTGGGCTGCTCAAAGGTTACGAAACACAGGACATTTTTTAATTGTGACGAGGGTGGATTCTTTATCTATAGGTGTGATATTTACAGCGCATTCACCTTCCGAAGTCAAGTAGAGCTTGCTGTAATATTGAAGCTAATGAAAAATATGAACATCTAATGGTTGAAAAACACCACAAAACCCATTTGGCAAACTGGACAACCTCACTTATCTGAGCAATGGAAAATGTGCCTCGAAAACATGTCTAACCCAGTCGCTGGACCAGGGCATAAATTACTGTATGAGCACCGTCATGTCAGAGCATTGAAATAAGAGTTCTTGAAAAACAGGACTATAGCATTCCAGTGCAAAAAAAAAATTCAGTTAGATGCCATACCTCTGCTGAAGCTCATATGGGGCCACTGTCTGTCACTAAAGAACCCAGGCCTTCTTTAGGAAATCTGGACATTCTCATGGTAGAGGTAGAAAGCACAGAAGATATGGTGTGAGAAACAGACACACTCAAACAGAGAAGCAAGAATTCCAGCAAGTGTTGCTCAAATGTGTGTAGTCGATTGGGAAACACCAGCATAGCTGTAAGTCAGTGACCGTGTGTTCAGTCAGATGGGGATACTCCACAATGTGGGAAAAGAGAGGAAAGGGGTGGAGAGGTGAGGGGGAGAAAGCAAAATAAAAATATTTTTTCCAGAGGTCAAGAGAAAAATAACGTCCTAGTGTCTGGCAACAGAATGAAGATAACCCTGCTAACTCACTGGGTTTAAGATCCTAAGCACATCAGGTAAGAAAGACCGAGTGTGCTGGAGATTCGTGGAGACTTGTCAGCCAGTCACAAGGAGCACCGACACCAGCCTGAAAGCCCTGTGGATCTCCCTTTGGTAATAAAGGATGGGTATAAAAGTAGAAAGTGCTCAAATAAACACAGAAAGATGACAAGTCGTCAAACATCTCATCAGGCTCCACAAAAAAAACATCATAAAAGCTGCCAGTTTTTCTTACAAAGCCACAAGTTCAACAAATCCTTCACGGTCTTTCAAAGTTTGGCCTATATTCAACATCACAAAACCAGTTTATTTAGTCATTATCACATTGCTGTTTGTGGAAGCTTGCTGTGTACAAATTGGTTGCTGCGTTTCCTACATTACAACAGTGACGACACTTCCAAAGTGCTTCACAGGCTCTTGAAAACTTCTGTATAAAATGAAACTCTTATCTTTTGAAACCTCAAGAGAAGAAAATATTGCAGTTAAGGCACTATAATTCTGCTGATAGCACTTAAAAAAAACAAGGACTTCAAAAAGTCATCTAATGAAAGATTGCAGTAGCAATAACCATGGGAACGCCACCACCTTCCAGTTCCCACCCAAGTCTCTCACTATCCTGACTTGGAAATATATCACCATCCCTTCACTCTCACTGGGTCAAAATCCTAGAATTCCCTTCCTAACAGCACTGTAGGTGTACCTACACCACGCAGACTGCAGCGGTTCAATCTCAATGGCAATTAGGAATGAGCAATAAATGCTGGCCTAGCCAGTGGCGTCCACATCACATTAGCAAATACAAAAAAGGCTATTAAACTTCCCAGTTGCTCAAGTTTCAGGTTAGTTCTAATCTCAGCTGCTGAGGACACAAGGTTGGAATCGCACCCTCGCAATAAAAAAAGAGGCCAACTAAAAAGCTCACTGCAAAACTAACTCGTACTGATTTTCTGGGCCAAATACTCCTCATATATACACTATTACCAAGCACCAATGATTTATAACATTGGAAATCAACTGCATAGATTATTCAACAGTGATGATTTTGTTTGTGCGGTTAATGAAACATTAGCAAGGTTTTTGTTTCAATATATCTCTATATAAAGTTAAGGGTCTGCCTTAGATACAATAGAGCCAGTCACTCCATAAGCAGTACTGCCACTGCTGCCCCAAACCTAACTATATGATAGTGTAACCCAGGGGCTTAAACAGCATGACCTCTTGCAATCAAACTGGATACTGGGCCCCTCACACATGCTCTGTTGCATACTTCTCCAATCCTTTCCAAGTTGGACTGAGAAACAGAATCAAGGTCAGGTTGTTCATTCATTGTCACCATAATCTTAGTGGGGCTGTTGCATCGTCTTGTTTTTCTCTGGCTTTCTTTGAGCCTCCCTCAGTCCATGCCTCAAATGTTATCCACCCATTCGATTTTTCTTCTCTCTCGTCTTTACCCTCAAGTTCTCCTTCAACTGTTGCCAGGACAAGGCTTTCAGGTCCTTGTTTCCATGTCCTATCTCTCTCTAACAGTACTTAGCAACATCTTTTGACCCCTGAAATTCTGCTCTTAATTTACCCACTCATTTGTCATTCCATCCATCCAACTGATTCTAAGCAGCCTCCGCCATGCCCAAGGACAGAGACACCAGAGAAAAATATTAAAGCTGATGCAGAGCACACTCGCAAGCTGGCCGACTTGTTTTTGGTTCAGATCACTCCTTGCTGCAAAAGTTGACCAGCTGCTGGCCACAGGCCTACAACCCTCAGCCTCTTGCCTGCCTGGGGCCTTCCCCCTTTCCCCCTGGTAATCTGGCCTCAGGAAAGAGAGCAACAACAGGGGCCTCAACACCTTTCCATTTACAAGATTGGCCAGCGGTCAACCCAACTGACTACCGCTCGCTCTCTCAGGAATGCGTTTTAGGCAGGCATCACAAGCCCTGCCCACTTGTACAGAATTGCCCTGACACTGAACATGATTATTTGTCTGGCCACCTGAAGCATGATGGCAAAAGGTTCCATATCCCTGGTTATCCTGGCTAATGGGCTAGGGATGAGACAGCAGCTATTATGGAAACATATCAGAATGAAATGGACTGCGAGTTGCCACATCCCCAAACTGGCTTGTATGGCTTTAACATATTTTTTCAATGCCTGTGGCCTTTCGTTTTAACCTTGTTTTGAACTGACTTGATTTTAAAACATAACTATAAAATCCCAAACATGGCGGTAGAACAGGGTAAACACACGTTTCAAAAGAAAGGCTAGACAATTTAAAAACTATACAAGCCAAGAGTCACAGCTTATGATAATCATCTAATCTATTCAATAAGCGAGGCTTCTTAATTTCCACTAGTCATCCTACATTTTATAAAGAAGCGCTACTACAGGGTCAACCATGATTTTTTAAGACACCAGGTTAGGTTTACAGCAGAACTATATGATTAAAAATCCATTGATTTTCTGAACTGACTGCAACAGGATTTTATTCCTAGCTCTCTCCTGCCCCAGTGACGCTCCAGTTAGACATCGTCATCTCATCCTCCCACCAGCAAGAGAATTCCTCTTCTGAACATGCTTGCTCTTGCTGGGTTCCACACCAATTGCCCCTCCCTTAGTGCAAAGTGGCTGTGCTTCATGTGCATGTTTTGAAGAAGTGTCATAAGGCTATTCAACTGCAGGTGATGTCACAGCCAACTTCCCCATCCAGTCCTTACCCAACACCAGTGCAGGCACATGTCCAGGTAGGAGGAGGAGGAGTTAGAGAGATAACAATTAGGAACAGAAATGTGGACAACTTTCCTCTTCCCTCAGACTGCTTCAATCACCACACCCAGCTAACCTGGGGTCCTCCTTATCCACACAGCTCAGCGATTCACTGGGTAAATTTGCTCAGCCACACAGTACCCAGGTTGCACCTTTACCTGAAATAAAGTACTCAAATTGTGCACAGATGGGACTGTGAGGCATCAATGGCTTTGGGAAGAAGGAGACGTTTTTAAAAAAAAACCAGACCAAAGAAAATACAGTTCAGTAAGACCATCGGGTCAAAGCTGCCCAATTCATGTATTTGTAGTTGGAGCAATCCATTACACAACTTTCCGCTCCTTAACACAGGTGCCAATTGCAAGGCCCCTTCCCCCACCCCAGCTAACACAGATTAACCTGGGATCTTTCTTGTGCGCACAGCTCGGTGGCCAACTGAAACATTACAAAATGGTGGGCACTGAAGTTCTCACCCTACACGGGGGCGATCTTAACACATGTAAAACTGGTTTAAAAATCAGAAGAACAAGAGAGCGGCTTGTCTGATACAGGGACACCAATGAGGGCACTGCAAATAAAGATCTTGGTCCTTTGCCCGTCCCTCATGTGATTGTAAAACTCAACAATTTGCTCCATCACATCTACTTACGTGTATTTGCGGTTAATTTGTTAGTTCAAATATTGGTGGGGACAGCGTCTGACCCGAAGTCGAGCGCTGGCAGCCATAGAGACTAGTGCATCAGAAAGCTGTGGTTATCAACTCGGCGCTCCCTTCTAGTTTGTGCCAGAACAGGGTTCCAGCCGTAAATCAAGCCTTTAAAAGGAAAGGTGTAAATGAGTCATGTAACACAGTGCAACAGTGGATATTAAAATATATAAACGTGCAATGTTGGGTCCATATAGCACCCAAAGGACAGACAGATTTGCATTTCTAGAGCACCTTTCACAACCTCAGGACGTCCCAATGAGCTTTAGAGCAAATGGATTATTTTTGAAGTTTAGCCAGTGTTGGAAACATGGCAGCCATCTTGCGCACAGCAAGCTGTCACAAATAGCAACATGATAATGACCAGATAATCTGGTTTGATGAAGCTGATTGCAGGATAAGTATTGGCCTCAGGACACTGAGGAGCACTCCCCTACTCTTCTTTGAAATAGCGGCTGTGTAATCTTTTACGTCCACCCCACAGAGTGGATGCCAATTAACATCTCAGCCAAGGCGGCACCTCCATCAGTGCAGCACACCCTCAGTACTGCACTAGGAGCGTCTGCCTACATTTTTGTGCTCAAGTCTCTGGCGCAGGACTTGAACCCACAACCGTCTGACTCAGGAGGTGAGAGTGCAGCCCACTGAGCCACAGCTGACCTTATCGGTAACCTTATGCTTTGGGGAAAGGGAGGGAATTCAAAAGGTGAGAGGTTGGGTGAGGAGCCCCACCATTGCTTCACCTTACTGCTAAATGCACTCTCTCAAACACAAGCCAAGCTCAGAAGGACCATCCCGACACTGACTTCTCAAATTCACATAAACAAAATATGAATATTTCTCACACTCGCCTCTGCGACAACACTGAAGTTAAAACTTTGCTTTCACAGTACCAACAGGATTTAGGCAGAATTGTTACTTACTGCAACACAGCCAAAAATATGGTTGTAGAGAATTATTCTGATGACCTGATGTCTCACCACCACCTAAAAGAAATAGATCTGTAGAGAGGGGGAAGAAAAGAAAATATGTTAGAAACTGCGTTCATTCACAAACTAAAGAAATGAAATCAGAAAAAACAGCATATTGGCTAGTTCCATCATTAGAACTCCTTATTAAACATGTTGAAGACCTTCACCCTTTTCAAGGTGCCAAATCCAGGAGGATACAGTTGTATAAGTGGGTCCTGGTACCTTAAACAGGTGACCATTCTCTGAGAATGATGGGGCACTAATTCTAGTTGACTATTTACCCATGAAGGATTATCACAACCAAGCTAGTTCTATTCTGCCTCAATATTCATCTGGGGTGGCTGAATTACAATCACAAAGTATCACAAGAGCAAAGTATTTACAGCACAGAGGCCATTCAGCCCACTGGTCTGTTGGACCATCCGAGCCTCACCCTATCCACCTATTCCTTTCTCCCTCATTTATCCAGCTGCCCCTTAAATGTATCTATGCTATTCATTTCAACCACTCCCTGTGGTAGCAAGTTTCGCACTCTCACCACTCTCTAAGTAAAGGAGTTTCTCCTGAATTCCCGGTTAGATTTATTAGTGACTGTCTTATATTGATGGCTCCTAGTTATAGTCTCCCCAGCAACTGGAAACATCTTCTCGACATCAATCCCCTTCCTAATCTGAAAGACTTCTGTTCCAGACAGTAATCAGAAGCAGCAACTTTGGCCGATTTGCGTTTCTTGGCAGAGAGAAATTCAGATCTACATCTGCAATCAGCGAACACAGCACAACCAAGAAATCAGACCAGGGACGTTCAACATCCAGGGCACCAGTATGGACCAGGGCACCACTGTGAGGCCTTACATAGTCAAGCAGCGTTTCATTCAAGCAGCGTGTCATTCAGGCTGTGTCCATGTGAAGAATGGAAACTTGGGTAAGCTATGGCAGGGCTGCCAGTACTCTTGGAACTGTACCACCCGTTAAAAATTAGGAGATGGGAAAACAAATGATGCTACAAAGGAAAAGAAAATAAAAGGTACTGATAGACAACATATCACTGGATCACACTGATTCCACTGTCCCATATCAGTGAGGGCTCAATCACAGCCATGTTAGGAAGACAACCCAAATGTAACTGCCTGGCACCTGAAGGAGGGAGGGGTGGGGGTGGTTTGAAGGAAATGGGAAAAATGGCAACTCTACTTAGTACACCCCACTGACACAAGCCACTGGCAGAGCTGTAAAGGCAGCACTAATAAGCTACCTGCACAGGGATGTGGCAACACCTGCACGAGTAAGGTAGGAGGGGTGGGATATTTCAAGTGTATGACACCTGCTGTCACACAGGATCAAGTAGGGACACAGAGAAGAGACTGTACACTCAAGAAAGGAGTGCTTTACATGCGTATTCATTACACCTCTACCTCAGATTTTACAATGCAACATTCCACCTCAAAACACATTGCATTTTACAGATATTGGTTTTAACAAATGGCAGCAAGTTAGTTCGGCCATTGTAACTAGTCAAATTGTATTTGTAGGGAGATTTAAAAGGAGAATATGCTCATCTTCACAGTTCAGAGAGTAAATGCACCATGTAGATTGATACACAGCTACATAGGCTTAATAAATTTTACCCCAGTCGGAGCTGAAATTTGAATCACAGCCAGAACAGCAATGGAATACCTTAATTTGCACTGGTGGCTCCGTGGTGGAGCATAGTGGAAAGACAGAAATCAGGGTTCTCCATCACAATCTAGTCTACACCGGGAAATTCACACATTAACAGTAGGATGCAAGGGAACATGACAGCCCTTTAAGCTCACATGGACAACCACTGCCAATATACCAAGGTACTGCTGGTTACATTGAAGTATACAGCACAGGTCCTCACATTCATAAGCCAATTAAAAAGGAGCAGGGTGGAAATGGGAAGAAACGAACAGCAGTGGCAACACGATAAAAACGGGATCCCAAGTGTCAAATACCTTCAACAATCCCATGGCTTTTACCTTTTTTTGCACACCAAGAACTGAATGCAGCAACTCAAATACAGTCTTGTATACACAGACATACATACACAACTGTCACGCACATCATTAAAAGTAAAATACTGCAGATGCTGGAGATCGGAAATAAAAACAAGTGCTGGAAAAGCTCAGCAGGTCTGGCAGCATCTGTGGAGAGAAAGACAGAGTTAACGTTTCGAGTCCAATGAATATGAAGAGTCATATTGGACTCGAAACATAAACTCGGTTTCTCTCTCCAGAGACACTGCCAGACCTGCTGAGTTTTTCCAGCACTTTCTGTTTTTATCTCACGCACATTAACTTGCCTTAACATATACTGGTGATACTTCGCAATCAATCTTAGCGAAGGAGAATCCAATCTCGACAATTGACCATAACACAGCCAACATTGCCAATGGTTAAACAGGACCAGAGCCATGTAGTCAGAGCGACAGGTCAGCGTCACATATAAACACACAAGAAATAATTTGAATGTCGCTGGTCAAATCATTTGAGCAAGAGGAAAAGAAACAGTTCACTTCTATAATCATTTTTAGCAAAAATTATTACAGTTGCACAGGCAAAAGTTCCTATTCAGCCAGCAAAACATTAACTAACATTTCAGAAGTTTACATTACAATTACAAAAGCATAAAAGCTTTAAATGTGTAATATGGCACAATGCCAAAAAGAATTAGACTGCAGAACACAACTCAGTTTTAAACAACTGCCATCGGTAACATATGGATTCCTACCATAATCCATTAAAGTCAAAATAACACTTTTTATAGGTGATCATAACCAAACGGCTGCAAGCAGGGAAGACATCTTTAATCCCTTTTTCAGTCGCAAAGCCTGCAACAGGCCTCACTCGAACCAGACTTAATCCTTCAGAATATACGAGTCAGATATGTTTACCTTCTACAAAAAAGTCATTCCCCCTCTTTTCCTCAGGGAGGGAGGGGAGGAAACAAGCAAAGTGGGGTGGCACTCTACATGCAAATGTCACAGTTTTTTTTAAAAACACAACTTGGTTCAACCTGTTCTGAATGAGAAAGGGACAGCGATATGTTGGGGGGCGGGGGCTGCTTCACACAGAGTGGGGAAGGGCCTAAGGTCACAGCAGAAGGTGTTTACAGAGAGACCACTAACTGCATTCCATAAATGCATTATTTTAAAGTTAAAAGAAAACATATAATTAACACAAGACCTCTTCGGGTGTTTGCATCCTACTTAGATGCTAAGCAACTAAAACTGTCACCTGAGATTGGAGGAGACATGAGATGCAGCTTTTGGAGGAGAGAGCAAGAAAAAGGGGGGTGAATTTATTAATTATGAATGAATATTGAATAAAAAGCTGGTGATCAGCTCACGACAAACAGTCATAAAGCCTTTCACTCCTAAACAAACCATCCCTTGAATCAGAGCTGCCACGTCTGTTTTGACATCACCTCCCCCTTTCTGGGTTAATCTGGGGACATTTTAACCCAACCCAACATATTAAAAATTGGTTTTGTCATTATGGATCAATTTTAATACTCTTTTAACTGCGGGGTTCTGGGACAAGGTTTCTCACTATCCCAGCACTAGGATTTATTTCAAGGGCCGCCCTCCTCTCAGCACCAGCCCCACTCCATGTAGGCCTCACAGCCTCGGCCTTGCCTGAGTGCCAGGCGGCGGCTCGCTCGCTCAAGGCCCGGGTGGAATGAGGGTGAGGGGCCTGGAAGGTGCAGGGACAAGGGAGGGTGGTGACTATATAACTAGAAACGGACACTTGCCCCAGCCCGGGCTGTTCCCAGACTCCTTACCTGGGCTGAAGCAGGAAAGTCCGTCTCCGCCTCTGTCGCTGCGGATTCTCCGATTCTAAAATGGCCGCCGCGCAGCGCGTCACGTGACCCCCCGTTCAGCGAACACCCGGATGTGGGCGGGGCCCTAGACACCACGTGCCGCGCGGGAAACCAAACAACTGCTTTCAACACCAGATTGAAGTCCCGCCCCCTGACCCCGACCCGAGACCGAGACCCCCGCCCCCTGGCCCCGACCTCAGGCCGAGACTCCGCCCCCTGACCCCGACCCCGACCACCCCCCCACGTGGAAGAGGCTCCGCCCCCAAGATGAGGCCCCGCCCAGCAGGTTGAGGTCCCGCGGCCCCAAGCTGAATTCCCGCCCCCAAACTGAGGCCCCACCTTTCAGGTTTACACCCCCACCGGCTGACCCCATCTCCTAGCCTGAGGCCCCGCCGCCCAGGCTGAGGCCCTGCCCCCCCAAATTGAGGCCCCACCCCCAGCCTGGAGCCCCACCTCCCAGATTGAGGCCCCACCCCCAGGCTGAGGCACCACCTCCCAGGCTAAGGCCCCACCTCCCTGACTGAGGCTCCACCCCCCCAGTCTGAGGCCACACCCCCCCGGTTGTGGACCCATTCGTCCCAGCTGAGACCCCACCCACAAGGTTGAGGACTCACCCCCTCAGGTTAAGACCCCACGCCCCCCAAAGTGATGGCCCACTACCCAGGCTGAGGCCCCCTCCCAGGCTGAAGCCCCACCCCCCAAGGCTGAGACCCCACCCTCCAAGCTGAGACCCAGCCCTCCCAGGATGAGACCCCACCCTCCAGACGGAAGTCCCACCCTCCAGGCTGCGACCTCACCCTCCAGGATGAGACCCCGCCCCTCCAGACTGAAACCCCACCTCCCAGGCTGAGCCTCACCCTCCAGGCTGAGACCCCGCCTCCCAGACTGAAGCCCCACCTCCCAGGCTGAGACCCCACCCTCCAGACTGAGACCCCACCCTCCAGGATGAGACCCCGCCCCTCCAGACAGAAACCCTACCTCCCAGGCTGAGCCCCCACCCTCCAGGCTGAGCCCCCACCCTCCAGACTGAAGTCCCACCCTCCAGACTGAGACCCCACCTCCAGGATGAGACCCCGCCTCCCAGACTGAAGCCCCACCTCCCAGTCTGAGACCCCACCCTCCAGGCTGAGACCCCACCCTCCAGGATGAGACCCCGCCCCTCCAGACTGAAACCCCACCTCCCAGGCTGAGCCCCACCCTCCAGGCTGAGACCCCAACCCCCAGACTGAAGTCCCACCCTCCAAGCTGAGACTCCACCCATAAATTCCTAATTTGGAATTACTGTATCTACTTGTGTGAGACAAAAACAGAATTACCTGGAAAAACTCAGCAGGTCTGGCAGCATCGGCAGAGAAGAACAAAGTTGACGTTTCGAGTCCTCATGACCCTTCAACAGAACTGAGTAAAATTAGGAGAGGGGTGAAATATAAGCTGGTTTAAGGTGGGGGGGTGGGGGGAGAGAAGTCGGGGGGGTGGTTGTAGGGACAAGCAAGCAGTGATAGGAGCAGATAATCAAAAGATGTCACAGACAAAAGGAACAAAGAGGTGTTGAAGGTGGTGATATTATCTAAAAGAATGTGCTAATTAAGAATGGATGGCAGGACACTCAAGGTACAGCTCTAGTGGGGATGGGGTAGAAAGACTAACAGGGCATAAAAGGTATAGATTTAAAAATAATGAAAATAGGTGGGAAAAGAAAAATCTATATAAATTATTGGAAAAAACAAAAGGGAGGGGGAAGAAACGGAAAGGGGGTGGGGATGGAGGAGGCATTTCAAGATCTAAAGTTGTTGAATTCAATATTCAGTCCGGAAGGCTGTAAAGTGCCTAGTCTTGTGTGAGAGTTGAATTGTTGAGGCCCAATATCTTTGGTCCTGGGTTGAACCTTACAGGGATAATGTTTTCAAGCAGATGAGGTTCTTGCTTGATTTGGGACCAAGGGAAATCCAAAAAAAACTGTAATGATCCCTAATAATTAAAAATATAACCCAGTAATTAAAAATAAACCTTACTAATTACCAGTTAGTAAGAAATGATCACAATAAAAACAGAAAGTGCTGGAAATACTCAGCAGGATTGTCTTCCGAAGACGAGTCATATTCTCCTCGAAACGTTAACTCTGTTTCTCTCTTCACAGATGCTGACTGACCGGCCGTGTATTTCCAGAACTTTCTGTTTTTATTTCAGATATCCAACATCCGCTTTTTGCTTTCATTAACGGTCCCATCCCAGTTTGTCATTCATAATCTGATCACAATTTGCATGAATTAAAAACAAAACTTAAAGGTATAAATGTTTTAAACATTATTTATTGGTAC
Source organism: Cetorhinus maximus (assembly GCF_964194155.1). Taxonomy (NCBI): domain Eukaryota; kingdom Metazoa; phylum Chordata; class Chondrichthyes; order Lamniformes; family Cetorhinidae; genus Cetorhinus; species Cetorhinus maximus. Next base: position 119,823 of record NW_027596578.1, read on the forward strand.
TCACTTTCATTTCATTTGGACATTTACAATTAAAGCGGAACATTAACATCTCCAGGATTGGCTCTGAAATGTTTGAGCTCAGATCCCTGGAAAACTACAGCTGACTTTTACACAAGATGTATGAAAAATGTGGTTATCTTAGGCCCAAAATCATGGGGTTGGATTTTATGCGAGATCAACTTTCACTCCAGTAGATACAGTATATTGTGCCATTCCTTCGCTGGCACTGGATCAAAATCCTGGAACTCCCTCCCAACAGCACTGTGAGTGTTCTTCAGCCACCTGGACTGCAGCGGTTCAAGAAGGCAGCTCACCACCACCTTCTCAAGGGCAATTAGGGTTGGACAATAAATGTTGTGAGCGATGCTCGCACCCCATGAATGAATAAAAATGCAATGTGGTTTTGAGTTGAGAGAGATGAGAGAGCAAGGAAGGGCTAATTGAAGGACAAAGGTGGAGGCATGCACAGTTGGTCACAGACTTTGGTGATGAATGTGAAAGGGATTGGCGTGATAAGGTGCACATAAGAACAGGAGGGTTAGGTGATGAAGGAAAGGGAAGTAAAAATATTTATCAAACCCAGTCAGGGTTTGAGAGAAATGGAGTTTAGGCTTAGAATCCAATTGCAAAAAATGGGGGCAGGATGAGGAGTTGGTACAATATGGTGCTTCTTCAAACGTATTTGCAGCATTGACTCAGCGACTAGGGAAGCCAACATTACTTCATATAAAGCTGAAAAATACGGGTTTCCATACTGCTCAGTCTGCATGGACCATCATCTCCCCACCTAAAACTGGTCTCTCCACTTTGTCATACTCTCCAACCCAACCTCCAGTGGATGCTGTGATTATCCCCGCCCTCCAGGAAGTTAATAAGGAAAAACTGAGATGACAGACTTATCAGTAAAGGTGAACAAGCTGGGAGACTTTTCAATAGAAAAGAGAATGCTGAGAGGTGGCCAAATGGAGGCCTTTGAGATAATAAAAAGGTTTGATTGCGTAGACCTGGGGAAAATGTTTCCAATTCTGGGTGTCAATACAATTTTTTTTATTCTTTCATGAGACGTGGACATCGCTGGCTTGGCCAGCACTTGTTGCTCATCCCTTGTTGCCCTTGAAAAGGTAGTAGTGAGCTGCCTTTTTGAACCGCTGCAGTCCATGTGGTGTAGGTACATCCACAATGCTGTTAGGGAGGGAGTTCCAGGATTTTGACCCAGTGACAGCGAGGGAACAGCGAAACATTTCCAAGTCAAGATGGTGAGTGGTTTGGAGGGGAACTTGCAGGTGGTGGTGTTCCCATGCATCTGCTGCCCTTGTCCTTCTAGATGGTAGTCGTCATGAATTTGGAAGGTGGTGTTGAAGGAGCCTTGGTGAGTTGCTGCAGTGCATCTTGTAGATGGCACACATTGCTGCCATTGTGGTTGAGGGGGTGAATGTTGAAAGTGGAGGATGGGGTGCCAATCAAGCGGGCTGCTTTGGCCTGGATGGTGTCAAGTTTCTTGAGTGCTGTAGGGGCTTCACTCATCCACCAACACTATGATAGTAACTAATAAGTCCAGTGGGGAACTCAGGAGAATTAGGAATTAAGTTGGATAGCACGATGGGCAGAATGGCCTCTTTTGGTGCTGTATGTTTTTATGTTTCTATATTTCTAACTAAACTTCCTTGCCTTACGAAGTGAATCACCATGTGTTATGCATGTATGATCCTTCAATCTTTCTGAAGCCTGGTCAAACTAACACCACTAGGTTTGATGGCGTTCAGTTTCTTCTGTGAGATGCTTCTCATTACATGGTACAAGGACACTGAGCCTGATGAGAGAGCCCCTGTACAAACATCATGAATCCCACAACAACATCTTGCATTTATATTGCACCTTTATCATAGCAAACCATCTCAAGGTGCTTGTCAGGTGCACAGAGACATACACTGAGCCACATAAGGAGATATTAGCTCAGGTGACCAAAAGTTTGGTCAAAGAGGCAGTTTTTTAGGAGTCCCTTAAAAGAGGAGAGAGGGATGGAGAGGTTTAGGGAGGGAATTCCACAGCTTAGGGCCCAGGCAGCTGAAGGCATGGCTGCCAATGATGGAGCGATAAAGATCTGCAATTCACATCGGGTGGCCACTCCTGGAGGCCACTAATACCAAGAACCACTGCGAAGCATGTGGATGACATCATTCTGTACAGAAATGGCATTATCATGTACAGAGACCAATCATGGCTCGAGATGGAAAAGGCCTAATTGCAAGTAAATGAGAGATGACAGTGGGGGGAGAGGGAAAATACAAAAACTAGTCCCTTGGTAGTATAGAACTTGAGTATTGCTGAAAAAAGAGACATGCTGTCAAAGCTTTTCGTCTTGCACTCATCAGGACAGATTTGCAAGAATACCAAATCTCAAAAGGAACTATAATTTATACTGCATGAGAAGAGGATGCTGATTGGTTGGCAAGTGAGCTCTGATTAGTAGAGATGTCACCATGGAGAATGCTCCAGGGAACAATTAACTGCCAAGCTTTTGTTTAAATTCCAACCAGGCAGGTCGACTTTGATTGGTCAAGGCATTACCATGGGGAATGAACTAGGGAATGGCTGTCCCCCACAATTTTATTTAGTTGAAAAAGGCACAATGAGTGGACATGTTCTGTCTGTTTACAATATAAAATATTATACAAATATGAAGACCAACCATTGTTTGCTGTGTCCCAGCTGATTTGATTCCCTACAGATGCAGAAAGGAATGAGCACAGGCCTCTGCTAGTGTTTCACTGTTGTACTAAGGCATAAAATACTGGATATATATAACCATCCAATACCAGACAGTGGTTAGACCAACTGAAAACCAGATAGACCATTGTCAAATTGGATGAGTCACAATCCTAGATGCACGAAAAGCCAGAATTGGAGGAAGCCAAAGTTTTCAGAGGGTTGATATTGTAAGAGTCATACACACATAAACCTAACCGATCTGGTTTGGCCTAAACCGAAGTATTCACACCACACTCCAGGAAGGATGTCAAGGCAGTAGAGAGAGTGCAGAAAAGATTCACAAGAATGATTCGAGGGAGGAAGAACTTCAATAACATAGATAGATTGGAGAATTTGGGACTGTTCTTCTTGGAGAATAGAAGGTTGAGAGGAGATTTGATAGAGGTGTTCAAAATCAATAGGAGTCTGGAAAGAGTACATAGGGAGAAACTGTTCCCATGGGAAGATCGAGAACCAGAGGACACCGATTTAAGGTAATGGGCAAAAGAAGCAACAGCAACATGAGGAGAAACATTTTTATGCAGCGAGTGGTTAAGATCTGGAAAGCTCTGCCTGAGACTGTGGTGGAGGCAGGTTCAATAATGGTTTTCAAAAGAGAATTGGATCATTATCTGGAAAAGGAAAGATTTGCAGGGCAGTGGGAAAAAGACAGGGAGTGGCACTAGGTGAATGGCTCCTGCAGAGAGCTGGCACAGAAACGATAGGCCGAATGACCTCCTGTGCTGTAACCATTCTATGATTCTATGAAATAAAATGGTCAATGCCATTATTAAAGCGATGGAGAGGGGAAATAAGCAAGGGGGGGCTCAGAGCACAAATCAGGAGAATAGAACTGGGGGCATGATGTCCTACCATAAGAAGCCAAATATTTTTATCTTTGTGAATGGATGATGCAACAGGATAATCTTTTTCCTTAATGGTATACCTACTGTTTCCACTTCAGTGAAGAGGTGGTTAATTTTGTAATTCTTTTTTAACAATTTGGTGCTGATTTTTGGATAAATGTTCCAAGGGAGCTGATCGCTCTTTCCCTAGGCATGCGTGCAGCTTACATCCGAAACCATGTTGCCTGGGCCCAATTGTCACTTACTACCCAATTCACTGAGGCCTCCTCTTAATGACCATTATATTTGGCTTCAGGTTCTGAGTTGCACAGATGAAGAGAGCCCACCAAGTGGCGGGAGTAGAATATTGCAGCAGAAGGAATATATAGTGTTGCGGTTTATTAATGGAAAATGTAAGAGTAGGAGGGCAAGGAAAAAAAACTTTCAGTGTTAGAAAGGGCCCAGAAAGCACTTCAACTCATTAGGAAGCTTTGCTAAAGAATATAAGTCATGGGCACCCTTGAGGTGAACATTGTGGAGTAGGCGGAGGATGGTGACAAATTTCTGGGGCAGGCAAACTTGATGGGGATAGTCCATAATCCTTTGCGGTTGACGGAGTCAAAGGCTTTTGTGAGGTCAAAAGAGGCCATGCCCAGCAGTTGGTGCAGTTCCTTACACTTTTCTTGAATTTGCTGCGCAGTGAAGATCATGCCTGTGGTGCCTCCAAATGGGCAAGAACTGTATTGCAACTGCACCATTCCTCTGCCACTGGGAGGAGGCGGTTGAGGAGAATCCCTGCAATGATCTTCCCTGTGGAAGACAGCAGGGAGACTCCTCTGTAGTTACCACAATCAGACTTGTCTCCCTTCTTGAGTATAGTCACAATCACAGCCTCCCTGAGCTCCACCAACATGCACTCTTCATCCCAGGTGAAGGACATGAGGTTGTGCAGTCATACTGGTTGTCCACCGTGTTTCAGAATTCCAGCGGGGATTCCATCTGCTCCGGGGGTTTTGTTGCTTTTCAGCTGTCGAATTCTCAATCCCAAGGAACTGCTGAAGGTTAAGTGATGGCATGGTGGTATTGTCACAGGACTAATATTCTAGAGACTCAGGGTAATGCTTTGGGGACCTGGGTTCAAATCCCACCACGGCAGATGGTGAAATTTGAAATAAATAAAAATCTGGAATTAAAAGTCTGATGATGACCATGAAACCATTGCTGATTGTCATAAAAACCCATCTGGTTAACTAATGCCCTTAAGGGAAGGAAATCTACTGCCCTTATCTGGTATGGCCTACATGTGACTCCAGACCCACAGCGATGTGGTTGACTCTTAAATCCCCTCTGAACAAGGGCAATTAGGGATGGGCAATAAATGCTGGCCTAGCCAGTGACACCCACATCCCATGAACGAATAAAAAAAATCTGAACAGCATAGATTTTAATGTAGAACCTAGGCGAATGAAATTGAATGGTGGAAGAAATTTGAGGAGCTCAATGGCCGACCTCTGTTCCAAGCAATTTGATGGTCTTGCACTGCAGTGGGTAGTCTCTTTGCCTCTGGGCCACAAGCTCCAATTTCAAGTCCCAACCAAGACTTGTTGGCCACAGAGGGTGTGTTCATAATGTGGCCAAACAGATTAATTATCAACCTGCAAATGCTTCCGATGAGCCTGTGGCTGGTGGTAAGAGCAGGAGAGTTTCCTGGGCGGCTAAAACCATGTGGTATCTACAGCGCAAAGTCGCACAACCCTGTGAGAGAAAAAAATTCTCCTCATCTCTGTCCTAAAAAGGCGACCACTAATTTTAAAACAGTGCCCCCTAGTTCTGGATTCACCCCACAAGAGGGAACATCCTTTCCACGTCCACCATGTCAATACCGTTTAGGATCTTATATACTTCAATCAAATCACCCCTCACTCTTCTAAACTCCCGTGGAAACAAGCCCAGCCTGTCCAACCTTTCCTCATAAGACAACCCGCTCATTTCAGGTATCAATCGAGCAAACCTCCTCTGAACCGCCTCCAACACATTTACATTGTTCCTTAAATAAGGAGGCCAAAACTGCACACAGTATTCAAGATGTGGTCTCACCAATGCTCTGTATAATGGAAGCGTACATCTTTACTTTTATGTTCAATTCCTCTTGTAATAAAGGATAGCATTCCATTAGCCTTTTTAATTACTAGCTGCATACTAACTTTTTGTGACTTGTACTAGAACACCTAGATCCCTCTGCATTTCGGAATTCTGCAGCCATTCTCCATTTAAATAATATTCTCCTTTTTTATTCTTCCTGCCAAAGTGAACAACTTCACATTAAACTCCATTTGCCAGGTCTTTGTTCAGTTACTCAACACATCTAGATCCGTCTGCAACCTCCTTATGTCCCCCCATCTGTGTCCTAAAAGGGTGACCCCATCTTTCCTCTGTCAATGTCTTATTAATTACATTGTTCAGGTTTAATGGCAATCATATTTTTAAGGTTTAATGGTAATTACATTATTAAACAGGGGATGGGTATTTGTACACATAATTGGGGATAGCTGGGACACTGGGTGCTGGAGTAGTGTTGACTGTGAACTGTCAATAAACTCTCTCCAGCAAAGAAAGCAGCTGTGTCTTAGCTTTAACTTCACCAACCAGCGTGGATCCGATAAACATCCTCATCTATCTTTATCAGCGTAACCCTCTATTCCCTTCTCCCTCATGTATTTATCCATCTTCCCCCTTAAATGTATCTATACTATTCACCACAACCACTCCCTGTGGTAGCGAGTTCCACATTCTCACCACTCTCTGGGTAAAGAAGTTTTTCCTGACTAACCAATTGGATTTATTAGTGACTATCTTATGGCCCCAGTTCTGGTTTTGTTCTCAAGTACTGGAACCATTTCCTCTTTGTCAACCCTATCAAACCACTTCAATATTCTAAGATCTCTAGCAGGTCATCCAATAGCCTTCCCTTCTCTAGAGAAAAGACCTTCAGCCTGTTCAATCTTTCCTGTTAGTTATAACCTCTGATTTCTGGTATCATTGTGGTAAATCGCCTCCACACTTTATCCAGTGCCTCTATATCCTTTCTATAAAATGGGGACCAGTGCTCCAAGTGTGGCCTAGCAACATGTTATTCAAGATTAACATAACTTGGCTGGTGGTTTTTTTATGGTATTCATCCCTCAATCAACATCACTATAACAGATTAACTATAGCCCGAGGATGGTGACAAATTTCTGAGGGCAGCCAGAACTGAGAAGGACACTCCTTCGCGGTTAAGGCTGGTGTGGGGTAACTATGGGTCAATAAATTACTTGTTGATTTTACAATTGTTAATGGGCTGAATTTATTGACTTAGTTCATGGTCAACATTACTTCAACACCCAATGTCCCAGCTATTCCCATTTATAGGTGCACAAATGCCCACCCCCTTTTTAACAATGTAAATGCAATTAAATCTTAATGCAATTGCTATTAAACCGTAACAATGTAACTGAATTTTGGAGCTATTAATTGGGTTAGCTGGAATAATATGGTCACACGAGGGGGAAGCATAAACACGGCTACTGAAACCATTGATTCTTTGAGAATACTTAGCTTGCTAAGTATCTCTCCCCTGCATATGGTTGAATAAACTTTGAATTTCTACACATTTCTGTCTCTGGAGCGGTGCTTGAATATTCTCCACAACAAGACTTTCAAGAGGTTGAAAAGGCAATGTCCAGCGGTTGGTGCTGTTCCTTGCTCTTTTCTTGAATTTGCCACACAGAGACGATCACATCGGTCAATGGGCGAAAAATGCATTGCGACTCTGGAAGGACTTCCTCGGTCGTATTTATTTCATTGCTGTTTGTGGGACTTTGCTGTGCAAAAAAGTAATTGCAGCGTTTCCTACATTACAACAGCAACGAGAATTAAGTATGTAGTTGGCTTTGGGGCATCCTGAAGTTGTGAAAGGTACTACGTAAATGCAAATATTTTACTTATCTTGTCCGGTTTTGGACTTGATTCAAATTTGGCAACCCCACTCAGACCAGCCATGCCTTTTTCACACCGCTGACCACAGCTTCCGGTGAGCTCCCCATCACCATTGGGCTCCTCCTACAATTTGTACATTCCTGATCAGGATTGGCAAACACTTAACAAACAGAGGTCAGGAAACTGCAGGCCCACAGGCTGCTGATTTTCCTGATTACTCAATAGAGAATCTAGTCTGTGAATCCACAATTTCCCTTCCTCCTTCCTCCTCCCTCCCCACCGTGCTCCTCACCAGGAGCATCCAGCTATGGGAATTTATGCATTTTTAAAGCAATGTTTTGTTGTGGCCACCGAGCTTCCACTTTGGGGGATGGGCAGACATCAACTTGGAGACGACCATGGGTGTTGAGACAATGAGGCCATTAGCAACTCATTTGGAGAAATTCATTTGCCTCCCGTTCCTCCCCTCAGTCACCTGACTGGTTCTGGGAATGGCTGATTGCTGATAATTGAACACAGTTTATAGCTGGTCAGTCCTTGCAAAGAGACAGACAACTTTGAGCCACTTTCCAGAGGTAAATCCATCAGATCCCCTCGCATGTGGAGATGTCAGCTCTAGTCCACTCATGGATGTAGGTAAGGTCATATAGTTGTAAACTTTTACTTATTAAAGCAGTTCCAGGCCTGATCAGACTGCTTGGTCAGTGAGTCATCGGTTTACAGTGAACTAGAGGGAAGGGACATTTATTACATCCTTCAACACACCCTCATGACGTCTTAAAGTATTTCATTTCAATGCCTTCCTTTTTAAAGGGCAGTCGCTGTTGGCACATGGAAAGATCTGGCAGCCAATTTGTACTAGAGAATACAGGGGTCAGGGGCGTGATGTAAAATTAGTGTAAAATTATGGAATTCTTCCTACAACTATTCGGGGCATTGGTGAGACTGCATCTGAGGTACTGTTTATAATTTTGGTCACCTTACTTAAGGAGGGACATACTTGCATTGGAAACAGTTAACAGAAGGCTGATTCCTGGGATGAAAGGATTTGTTTTATGAGGAAAGGGTTGAGCAAGTTGGGCCAAGTATCCATTGGAGTTTAAAAAAGTGAGACGTGATCTTTTTGAAACATATAAGACCCTGAGGAATTTGATAGGGTAGATACTGAGAGGATGCTTCCCCTCATGGGGGAAATCTAGAACGAGGGGGCACAGTTTAAAATTAAGGGGTCTCCAATTTAAGACTGAGAGGAGGAATTTCTTCTCTCGGAGGGTCGTTTGTGTTTGGAATTCTCTGAGGCTGAGTCATTGAGTATTTTCAAGGCTGAGCGAGACAGGCTTTTGATTGACATGGGAGTCAAGGGTTTTGAGGGGAGCGGGTGGAAGGCAGGAATGTGGAGTTGAGGCCATAGGGCAGATCAGCCATGATTTTATTGACCGGTGGAGCAGGCCTGAGGGGCCAAATGGCCTACTCCTGCTCCTATTTCTTATGCTCTTAAGTAGTAAAATTCCCACAGACAGAAAAATGGACCAGGTAACATGCCAAAAATAGGATCTTAGATCTGCAATCTCAGTTGTAGTATCCTGCTGCCACCCAGCCCAAACTTTGGGCCTATTGTGACCTGTCTAGATTGGGGACACAGTCTTCGCCATTGACTTGTCAGAATCTGAATTGTTACAGCACAGAAGTAGGCCATTCCAGCCTGTCGTATCTGTGCTGGCTCTCCGGAAGAGCAACTCAGCTAATCAGGTCTACTTATACCAGGGTGAACAGCAGTGTTTATCTTTGTTTACTTTAACTGTTGTCTTTTGGAGAAAATTTCCTTTTTTCTTATGCGAAAATTGCAAACTTATGGCAAGCCTTATGCTGTGACTTTGGTTGTTGCTTTGACTGAAAAATGTTATAGAGTAAATAGAGTCATAGAGGTCTACAGCACAGAAAAAGGCCCTTCGGCCCATCGAGTCTGTGCCAGTCAAACAAGTACCTAACTATTCTATTCCCATTTTCCAGCACTAGGCCCATGGCCTTGTATGCCATGGCATTGCAAGTGCACATCCAAATACTTCTTAAATGTTATGAGGGTATCTGCCTCTACCACCCTTTCAGGCAGTGAGTTCCAGATTCCCATCACCCTCTGGGTGAAAAAATTCTTCCTCACCTTAAATCTATGCCCCCTGGTTATTGATCCCTCGACCAAGGGGAAAAGTTCCTTCCTGTCTACCCTATCTATGCCCCTTATAATGTTATACACCTCAATCATGTCCCCCCTCAATCTCCTCTGCGCCAGGGAAAATAGCCCCAGTCTATCCAACCTCTCCTCATAACTAAAACTCTCCGGCCCAGGCAACATCCTGGTAAATCTCCTCTGCACTCTCTCTAGTGCAATCACATCCTTCCTATAATGGGGATTCCAGAACTTGCGTTTATTCATGAACCTTCCCAAAGTGCTTTACAGCCAATGAAAATTTTTTTTGAAGTGTAGCCACTTATAATGTAGGGTAAAGGGCTATCAATGGCAGACACACAAAGTGGTTGTGGCACAGAAGGAGGCCATTCGGCCTGTTGTGCATGTGCCAGCTCTATAGGAGCCAACCACTGGTCATCAACGTTCAGGACCTTGTGTACCTCTGTTTGTGTCTCAGTTGTTGGCAAAGGAAACAGTCAAAGGGGTTCAGTTGCAAATTATTCATTAACCTAAGTACCCACCTGGTTGTATAAAAGGTGAGACAAGTTTGTTGGTAGAGTTTCTTTGCACTAAAAGTAAAACTCTGTTTGAAGAAGCCAATCTTGGTCTCAGTCTTTGTTGCCAAACAGTTATTGGAGCTTAACAGTGGTAGCAGAGGATGGTTGCTGCTTGTAAGTGAAAGATTGGAAACTAAGCTTTCTTCAGACAAAAGACTGTATTTGGAGTTAACTTTGAGAAGAGTGATTTGGAATAACTTTGGAGAATGGCTGAATCAAAATGTAGAATTTCAGGGTGATTACCCACCGATGTTTTCTGAGAGTGAACCCCATGAGCATTGGAAGAAGGAAGTAACTATGTGTACGTGGGTTACGTCCTTGCTGAAGAAAAAAACAAGGAATGGCCTTGGCACTTTTGTTACCATACAAAAGCAAAATAAGATGCAAAGTATCTTTGGAGTTGGAGCCTGAGCATTTGAACACGGATTACAGTTTGCATTTGAAAACGGATTACAGTTTGGAAACATTATTAGATTTTATGGATAAGATCTACCAGAAGGATGACTTAAGTGCTTTTGAAGCGTGGTCAGATTTTGACAAATTTAGAAAGTTGGAGGATAGTTCCATTTGAAGATTACGCATTGGAATTCAGTAGACTATATGCAAGATTATAAAAGTTCTGTCTAGAAATTCTCCCAATCAGTGCTGGCATTTAAGTTACTAGACTGTGCCAGAGAATCGAAAATGGACAGGCTTCTAGTTCTGACTGGAGTTAAATTTGCAGAAAGACACACACTGCTAGAACAGATGTCGGAAGCTCTAAAAAAAATTCCTTGGAAAACATTCCTTTCCGGCAGCGTTCATGGCGCAAATAAGCCATTCGGCGGTAAGACAGAAAATGGAGGATACAATGTTGACAGGATGGCGTGATCGTACAGAAACAGGACACAGGCATCAGTACGAAAGGAGATTTGTAACTAGAAACAATGGGGACAGAAACACCTTTGACAATTATGGTAGGAGAAAAGAATTTGGGATTTATGGCAAAAGAATGAATCCCAGAAGTGCCCGGGTTGTGGTTAATCATTTAGATGCAATTCAAAATGCCGTTATGCAATGAACTATCCTGAACGATATAATAAGGTGTTTGAAATTAAACATGAGATGGAAGACTCAGAGGAAGATTGAGATATTGACCAAAAAGAGAGCATTGTATTGGTTACAAGAAATTTCAGCCTGGTGATGAATATCTTGGTGGCAGAGTCCTTCAACTGTGTGGTGCTAGATAGTGGATGCACATCTACAGTCTGTGGAATAGACTGGTTAAAATGCTACCTGGACTCCTGAAATGACCAAGGATCGGATTAAAGCTAAAGAATTTGAGAGTTCCACCAGTTTTAGGTTTGGAGATGATAATACCCTAAAATCTTTTAAAAAGGTTCTGATTCCCTGTAAGATAGCTGGAGTCAATCATTTCATCAGGACAATGTAGTGCCTAGCGAAATACCATTGCTGTTGAGCAGACCATCGATGAAGAAAATGCAAATGAAGCTGGACATGGAAAATGACAAGGGCATTGTATTTGGAAATCCCTGTGGATTAACAATTTACGCAACCTGGACGCCCACTGTATTCCTTTAATAAAACCTAACTTTTCTACTAAGGAGACTAAAGAAATGTTATTAGCGTCAGGGAATGGAAATTTAGAAGACAAAAAGCAAATTGTGTTAAATTGCATCACCTTCTTGGCAAAGATTAAACATTTTGATAAGGATGGAGAGTAAGCTAAACTTATGGAGGAAATAAGCAATAGAGGTGATGTGTAAGAAATACAGAAGACATTGTCACGGCTGATAGTGAGTTTACCCTTAGCAAGGGATGACAATGAAGTTGGTGATGGATGGATTTAAAGGTATGGGATAAAGAAAAGAACATTTTTATTTTACATTTCTTGGATGAGCCAGTTGACAATCATATACAGTGAAGAAAAGAAAATAATTGTGGATCAGGTAATGGAGAAGTGGATAGGGACTGGATTGGGACCACCAGCAAAATTCCTCACTGATAATGGGGGGGGGAATTTGCTAATGACGAGTTCCAGGATACGTGTGAAAACATGAATACAATCATTATGGATACAGCAGCAGAGAGCCCCTTTAGTAACGGAGTGTGTGAAAGGAATGACGCAGTGATAGATGAGATGCCATGTGAAATACTGGCAGGTAGACCAAGCTGTAAATTAACATCAGCTCTAGCATAGGTTGTCCATGCCAAGAATTCACTGCAGATGGTTGGGGCTATAGTCCATATTAGTTGGTTTTTGGTAGAAACTCAAATTCCTTCAGACCTGAGTGATCATCCCCCAGCTTGGGAGGGAACTACAATTAGCTCTACCTTTTCTGAGCATTTGAATGTGCTATACGTGAGTAGAATAGCATTCCTTAAAGCTGAAGTTTCAGAAAGAAATCAGCGAGCTCTAAGACACAATGACCATCGGAAACTATTTTCAATCAGGGAGACACAGTATACTATAAAAGAGAAGGACTTAACTAGCAGAAAGGCCCAGGAAAGATTATAGGTAAAGATGGTAAAACAGTAATTTTACAACATGGGAACAAGGCTATCGGGTACACTCCCATCAAGGTTAGTTGGCGTGGACCTCAAATTTGAGGGTTTGGAAAGTGTTGTAGAAAGGGACGATGAACCATGTACTTCTCATACCCATATGTTGCATGATTGTGAGGACCAGGTAGCTGAAGTTGACAGGGCATCTGAAGATGGAGACAGTAATTTGGATGAAGAAGATAAGGTGATTTGTCCAGAGGACAACTGCCGAAAGCTGGCACTAAAGTTACATACTTGCCAGAAGGGGCCAATCAATGGCGGGATGCAACGATTGTAGGTAGAGCAGGGAAGGCCGCTGGAAAATATAAAAACTGGTTAAATGTACGAGATAAAGGACAGGAGGTTAGGCCTATGCATTGAGAACATGAAGTTCAAAAATGGAAGGCACGGAAAGGCAGTATCAGTTCGGACAGTGGGTCTGGGAGTGAACATGCCTCTAGGAAGAGATCGCGAACTGTTGAAAGAACATCTATAAATGGGACAGGGAGATCAAACAGTAACAGTCTGGAGCGTGATAGAAGGCAGGTAGCTTAACAAGGTCAAAGAATATGGCACGGACTGGTAACACTTCATGGAGCAGAATCCCATGTGATCGAGAAGTCTTAGTAGCATCAAATAAATTCGATGATAAATGAATAAACGATGCCAAACAGCAAGAACTATATAGTTGGAAAGAATTTTGGGTATACAGAGAGGTGCCAGATAGGGGACCTCTGTCTCACAGATGGATATGCACCGAAAAGGTGTTTCCTGATGGGACTTATAAAGCTAAAGCCAGGCTAGTGGCACGAGGGTTTGAAGAGAAATTGGGTGACCGGGATATAAGAATAGATTCACCTACAGCAAGGAAAGTTATGCTGAAGATCTTTTTGGCTCTGTTAGCTACAAATGCCTGGGACTGTTATTCCTTTGATATTAAAACTGCCTTTTTGCAGGGGCCAACTTCAAAGGGAAGTTTTTCTCCGGCCACTGAAAGAGATACCAAATGCAGAAAAGACTCTCTATAAGCTAAATAAATGTGTATATGGCGTAAATGACGCCTCCAGAGTTTGGTGTCTCTCAGTGAGGTCAGTTTTGTTAGAAGATCAGCTGGAAGCAGACCTGGCAATGTTTTATTGGCACCATGGAGGGAAATTTGCAGGCATCTTTATGATGCATGTAGATGATTTTTTTTTGTGTGTGGCGGTAGTAAGCAAATTTGAAACGATTGTCATTAATGGGCTCAGGACCGGAATTTAAAATTGAAAGTCAGGCTTCTGGTGCGTTTAAGTACATTGGATTGGAAATCAGGCAGAGAGGATCGCACGTCCTTCTACATCAGCAATCCTACTAAGAGAATGTCAATCCCATTGCAATTAGTCGTGGTAGGGCCTCCCGGAAAGATACAGCAACTTCTGAAATGGAAAAAGAGGAACTCAGAAGTCTAATTGGACAGTGCAATTGGCTAGGCAAACAAACCAGGAAGGATGTCAGTTTTGATGTTTTGGAATTGAGCACTAAAATGAATGGTCCCAAGGTTGAAGAGATTATTCGGGCAAATAAAACATTGGCAAAATGAAAAATGGAGCAATGTGTTTTGAAATTCCCATCTTGATGGGTGATCTTAGAAAAATGAAACTGTGTTTAGTGATGCATCTTATGCAAATCTAAGTGATGGATTTTCGAGTGCAGGAGGATTTGTAATATTTCTCATGGTGGGGAAGAAGGCAAATGCTGCCCTTTGGCATGGGAATCTAAAAAGATATGAAGAGTTGCAAAAAGTACATTGGCAGCAGAGACTCTTGCCCTTGTTGAGTTGGTAGATATGGCATTCTTTATATCAAAGATAATGGAAGGAATTTTGGATGGGAAAGGGTATTTGGGAATGGTACCTTTCAAATGTCTTGTAGATAATAAGTCACTTTGGGAAAATGTTCACTCCACAAAGTGCATTAACGAGAAGAGATTACAAATTGACATTGCAAGCTTAAAACAGATGCTCGAGAATAAGGAGATCGCCAAGATCAAATGGACACTGGCACACAGAGCCTCCTCCCATTGTTCCTCATCTAGATCTTATATCCTAACCTCTATTCCCTACTCCCTCATAATCTTGTCAGGCTTTTCCTTAAATGTACCTATACTATTCACTTCAACCTCTCCCTGTGTTAGCAGGTTCCATATTCTCACCCTTTGCTGGGTAAAGGAATATCTTTCTATTGGATTTATTTGTGACTCTCTCATATTGATGGGCCCTGGTGATGGTCTTTTCCATAGGGGGGAAGTTTCTCCTGAATTCCCGATTGGATTTATTGGTGACTTGAGTTTGATTATGTCTCCTTTTAAATATTCCTCTGATGTTCATAGCTTCTCTCTTTTTTTTCAGTCATTTTGAAACTGTTTACATCCATTGAAAGATATAAATAAGGATAAATTAAGGAAGGTAGTTACATTTGGACAAGCAGAGAGCGAGGGGACACAAAATTCATGAGCCTTCAGCCAAATTAAAGATTATTTTTCTATTCCTTTCAGGACAGTGGGCATCAACACAGAGAAGTTGGTTATGTAAATCGGTGGTTCTCAAACATTTTGCCCTCAGTCCATTTAGGTGGGTCAAAAGACCATTTACCAGTCCCACCCAACTTCTTTCACTCGCTGCCACCACAAAAAAATTCATCTGAATTATGGAAATTATAAATACATTTCTGCTTTTCTAACGTAAACTTATGTGCATTATATTTTTAATTAAACATAAGTAAATTATTTATTCATGCCATAAACGTATAGACGCTTTTATATTATAAACATTAATATGACAAGAGAACACGTTTATTTGAATCATTCTAATATGTGCTATGGAAATCATCACAATCTTCTTCTGGGAAATTAATACCTCACATCTGTATTAATTAAACAAAATCAACAGGACATAAATCTGTCTTACTAAACTACTTTGTTGTCGCCTGAGCTTATGGCGACTTGTGCTGTGCACACAGCATCCAGTCTGGTTGTGTGACATCACACGAGTACTGGGGTGAGGGTTCTGGAGTGTTCTCTCGTATTGCCTTGTGTGTCAGTGACTTGCGTTTTGGACCAGTCCATGGACCACCAGGAGGACCCAGTGATCTGTGGACCTCACTTTGAGAACCACAGGTTTAGAAGTCAACTAATGCCTTTAAAGAGGGGTAAAATCAATATCTGTTCAGAAGGGCATTGATGTTTAAAGAGACACCAATGAATAGCACTTTTTTCAGGGAGTGGCACAGACATGACAGACTTTCTGTGCTATTTGATTCCAGGCAATAGGAAGAGATTAGACCTTGAAATCCATACCATGGGATATTATTATATTAATGGTTAAAGTATTCATATGAATCTTTTTTTAAACGTAAATGTAAGCCCGTTTATTTTACGGAAAGACTACTAACAACACGGCCAACCTACATTATTGGTGTGTAGTGACACTGCACCATATAGAGTTTGGGATTAGGGGCAGTGCTTAAGGTTAGAGCTATTTTTTAGGATTAGGAATTAAGGTTAGAGTTAGTGGCTAGTGTTCGCGATTGAGGTTAGGGTTAGTGATTAGAGTTAGTGATTAGGGTTGGGGGTTAAGGTTAGAGTTAGTGGTTCGGTTTAGTGGTTCAGGTCAGAGTTCAGTGCTTAGGGTTGGTGGTTAGCCTTAGAAACCTTTTCTTATTATTGACTACATCCTTAATACCAGGCCCCTATTTTAGGAAGCAATGCTTCTGATAAAATACAACAAACAAGAATTTCAAACGTCAGATTGCTATCTGATAGCATATAGGGCCACAATGGATAGGAAAGACCTATTTCCCTCAGCAAGAGGTCAATAGTCAAGTGGCGTAATTGGTTTTGGAGGGAAGTTGAGGAGAATTTTTTTCACTATTAGGGTTGGAATCTAGAACACCTGCCTGAGGGAGTAATAAAAGCAGAAATCCACAACGCTTTTTAAAAAAAAACTTGCATATGAACTTGAAGTGCTGCAACCTTCAAGTGCATATTCAAGTATTTTTTTAAAAAGCGCTGAGGATTTCTGCCTCTACGACTCCCTCAGGCAGGTGTTCCAGGTTCCAACCCTAATGGTGAAAAAAGTTCTCCTCAACTTCCCTCTAAAACCAATTGCACCACTTGGCTGTTGACCTCTTGTTGAGGGAAATAGGTCCTTCCTATCCACTGTGGACCAAGAGCTGAAAAGTGAAATTAGGCTGGATGATGCTTTTGTTGCCGGCATGGAATGAGCCAAGTGGCCTCCTTCTGTGCTGTAATGACTCTGACGGATTTCCCCTCCTTCTGTTGAGTTCCTACTTTAAAAACACTATATAATCACAGGGTCATAGACATTTACAGCACAGGAGGAGGCCGTTTGGCCCCTCGAGTCCATGCCAGCTCTGGGTAGAGCAATCCATCGGTCCCATTCCCCAACCTATACCTGTTGCCCTCAAGTGCCCCAAGGTAATCACAGACTCTGGATGGAACAAGCTTGGTGGGCTGGATGGGCCTTTTTCTGCTATAGATCTAAGTTCTTTGAGATATGTGTTTCATGCGCTTTCTTAGAGGGGGAAAACACTTGTCAGAACCACATTGTTGTCAAAATGTTGTTTTAGTGGGTCAGTGTGAATGCCTGGGGCGTGTCTCTCGTGACCACAACAAAATGCCTCAAGACTTTTCCCCAGGTGACTGAAACTGGTGGATGGGGAGGGGGGGGGGTGGGGGTGGAAAGCATTGTCCATCAGGGTCACGGGGTTTCTGACGAAAATAAAATATAAGGACTTAATTTGCTCCAGTGTTTGTTTTGGCTCTGAGCAACTGGAGCAGTTTGCAGGTTTTGAGTATCTGAATGCCGGACAATTTACAACAAAAGAGCCTGAAACAACAGTCTGGAGATTGCTGGTGAGAAAGGAGAGGGTTAATGAGGATATGTTCATGTATTAATGAGGCTGGGAGTTATTTTGCACCGTGAGCCAGGCCGGGAGGGGGGCAATTGGGGGGGGGGCGGGGTGGACCTTGTCGTTGGGCTTGCGACATTTTCCCTTCTCCCTACACGGTCCGCATTCGGCGCCGGGTCTCCGCCCCCGGCGCACGCGCGCACCAGCTCTCGGATTTAAAATGCTGCGCGAGGCGGCGGTTGGGCCAACAGTCGTTGTCAAGGGCTGGCGTGCGATTGTGGCGGCCGCCCGTTTCAGGTCCGTCCCAGCCCCCGCCCCTAGCAAGCCGGCCCCCCCCCACATTCTCCCGCCATCCCCGCCCATGTCAAGCCGGCACCACCACACACACACTACACCACCTCCGCCCTCCTCCCCTACCGCCCCCCCCATCTCATCCTCCTCCTCCCCGCCCCCTCCCTCGCGCCTATGTCAAGCCGGCACCACCGTCACCTCCGCCAATATTGGGCCCATATCAGGCCGGCACCACAATCACACCCCCTCGCCCGCCCACCCACCCACCCACATTTGGGCCCATATCAGGCCGGCACCACTGCTGCTCACATCAAGCTCAGCCCTCCTCCCGCCCATGTGACGCACGTCCCTCCTCCCACCCATTATCAGGCCTGTCCTTCGCCCATATCCAGCCGGCCATTCCAGGCACTGTGCTCAACTCTTCTTTAGCTATCTCTCTCACCCTCTCTTCCCCATTTTCATCAGATAACCAAGCCTGGTGAGTTTAAGCAACACAATTCCCTTGCCCTTCAACCACTCCCACTCTTGACCCTCGACCGGCGGGCACCTTGCTTATCCCACCCACTCCACTCATGTGGCTGTTGCTTGTGCATGACCCACCCCCCGCTCTCCCACTGCACGGGCCATCGCTCTGTGTGACCCCCTTTTCCCACCTGAGGCTATTGCTTATGTATGGTTCCCCTGCCTGGGCCATGGTCACATGTTACCATTCCTCTTGAGTGACCCACATGGATGTTCCTCGTGTTAGGATATAACCGTATAATGTGACAAACAAGTCTACAAGACTGTTTTGTTCCAGCCCAACCTGATCCCGTTCCCACAGTAACATCATGAACTTCCAGGAGGGGGGCTCACCCCATAGTTACAGGAGTCAGTCTCTATTAAATCGGGGTTGGATCTCACCCATGCCGTGGTTGAGATCACTTATCTCAGTGCGGATCAGGATTTGAACCTTCCTGACCCGTGTGTCTCAGTACCACACTGAGTGGTGCTATCATCTGAGCTACTCTACGTCACTTTTACATTACATAAAACACACTTGCTTAAAAATAAACTCTTTATGAGTTGATCCAAAGCCAACTTTGATCCAGCCAGTCCTACCTGCAGATCACTGTACCATGTGCTACTTGGCAAACAAGTTTAGGATGTGGGTGGAGATTGGTAACTTGCCATTGTCCTTTAGACTCCTGGTGCTGGTACCTCCTCTCATGATGCAACTCCTCGATTTGCCGACATTTTGACCAAGAGATGGAAGACACCAATAATGTCGTCGAGACCGATGTTAGGGTTTCTGACTGTGTCACGACCAGCAATACCACTCCAAGCCAAGGCAGTCATAGCCCACCCGAGCAAGAAGTCAGCCTCGGTTCTGCACGAGCTGGAGGCAAGTAATTCCATTTTTTTGATCCACAGATTGTCCACGAAGATTTTGTGACATGAGCAGCAATGTTTGCAAACTGGAACTCGACAGCTGGAAAAATAAAGTCACTTTTTTCAACACGTCCTTTTTTTTTTGCTTCCTGGTGTGTTTGTCCTTTCCTAATGATTATGGCTCATGTCGTTTCCATGGGCACCAGCAATTTGGCCATTCTTCAAGAATGAGCATAAGAGTGAGCATTGCCAGCCTATTCAGCTGTAGAGGGCATCGCACCTGATCCTACCCTTATCTGCACTTTCCAGCAGGGGGCACTAAATAGTAATTGGGATGGGGACCCTCACTGCTTGCGTACTGACTCCTAATTGTAGAACTGATCACTGATATCAAGTAACTCAGCACAGGCAAGGGCATTCAACCCCGGTCCATATTGTTGAGTATCACAGCAGTGGATGCTTTTGCCCTTAGAACAGTTGTGCGAGTTTATGGACAACTTTGTGTATGTTTTGTTCCAGCCACCCACAAAGGGGAGATTACCTGCTCCAGCGTTTCTACCATGTACTGGGAGCCCATTATTGGAAAACTACAGGCACTGTGATTTTCGATGTACTGATTTTAATGAGTGGATTGTCATAACGCACCACTCCCCATTGAACACTCCTGGTGAAGACACAAGAGATCTCCCCTTTGTGGTTTCTAGCTGAGCTGCATCTACACCCACCCAATGCTTTATTTAATTTTGAATTTCTGCCTCCAGCTTTTAGCACAAGTTAATTTAGAACTAAAATTTCTTTATCTGTATAACTGTAGAGGAGGAAGGTCTATCGAATTGTGCATTGACAATGGAAGAAGGAAGTGGCAATCGTACAGAGAGCGCAGGGAATCAAAGCTGGGATTGTCCAGATTCTGCATCCTCTGAGTCGAATGAATACATTTCTGATTTGGACAGCATCGTGTCCGACGAGGAACTAACCGAGAGACATGACTATCTCAGGTACTCTCTGCAAGACATGTCAACTACCCCCAGCTGGCTTCTAAACTACTCCCCGAATCCCTCTGCATACTCTTATTGTAGAGTTAAACATTGAGTCAAATATTGCTGTTTGGACTGGTTAAGGTAGATACTCTGTGTAACACCTGAGCCACTGCTGTGCAGATTACTGTCTGATGCCCACGTGGTTAAACCAGACAATCCAGAAGGTCTATACTTAGTCTGTCCCCAGTCTATGCACTAGATTATCTGGACCCTGGGAGGCTGGTGAGAATCTAAAGAGTCTGTGAGGCCACCGGAGTTATGCCTGTCTGGCATCTGATTTCTGAATGTTTCTCTATTTGTTGCTTTAACAGCTCATCATTTCAGCTGTGTCCGGACGCAAAATGTTTTTTTGCCATAATGGAACTGTTTCCCTCCATGTAGCTGACACAGGAATCACTGGGACCATTTAATATTCCCATGGGGTAAAGTCTGAAATCTGCTCATCTATGAGGAGCTGGTCCAGTTACATGAAAGCATTCATGTTTTACACATGAGCTGAGGGTGAAAGGGAAATCTACCGTGATTCCAACCCTTCAAATATCCCATTACATTTGCTAGGAAAAGCACAGTCTGGTTGAGCCCTCCATTCTCCAATAACTTGCCAGCACCCAATTTGTCAGTTTAGACACATGACGACACCCTGGAAGCCTAAGGAATTGTGACCCAGCAAGAATGAGCATTTTCAGGAAAGCAGGGGACAAAAAAATGCTTTTTTCATCACTCGCAAATATCCATTATTGCCTATAGAAACCATTTGACCCCTAGATTAACACACAACCTAATAGCTTCAGTGCAAGGTAGTTACATTTACAGATGGCACCAAGCTTGGGATGGGAAAAGGGTGGAGGGGCTCGGACTTGGAGGGTGTAGTCAGTATGGTATAAGGAAGGTTTGCATTGGACTGGTAAGTGATAAATGGAAGTTGAATATAGACAAATCTGAAAGAAAGCTAGGAGGCATCTGCGCTCCATGAACAACGAGCAAAAAAGTGACATTTGCTGAAAATCTTATTTTACACAGATTGTGCAGCGCAGAAACAGGCCACTTGGCCCATCTCGTCTATGCTGGTATTTATGCTCCACATGAGCCTCCTGTGACCCTTCTTCATTTCACCCGATCAACCTATCCCTTTCTTGTGTTTATCCAGCTTCCCCTTAAGTGTATCTATACTATTCACTTCAAACGCTCCCTGTGGTAGCAAGTTCCACATTCTCAACACTCTTTACGGGTAAAGGAATTTCTCTTGAATTCCTGATTGGATTTGTTAGTAACTATCTTATAGAAAAACAGAAAATGCTGGAATCAGTCAGTTGGGTCAAGCAGCATCTATGTCGAAAACCTTTTGGGTGCAGACCGATTGTACTCTATAGATACAATAGAACTAGCCAAGTGGTGAAGAAACTTGTGGGGATTGATGCCTGGTGGCTTACCATGCCTAAACAATGATTAATGAAGAAAATGGGCACTGGATTGAGTTGCCAGATCAGCTAAGGTAAGGTTGGTGTTTTGCAGGGATGAGGCTAAATAAGCTGATGACCCTGTGACTGATTGTTGTTCTCTTTGCTGTAGGTCTCTGTTGCAGATCATTGGGGAACCTCCCCCATTTCAGTATTACACAGAGTTTGAGAATGCTATGAATAATCCAGGAGTTAAAAGTTCTTTCTCATTCCTGCATGCTGGAGGTAAGAGAATTGATGAGATCATATGGATGTAAACGTGTGTTTTCTGATTATGTATATATATATATATATATATATCTAATTGATCATTGTATTGGGAAATCACTTTAATTTTGACAAGTGTCATATTTCTTTCTCACAGGCTAAGTGGGTTGCTGGGAAGCTGCATTTCCTGCCCATCCCAAGTTACCCTGACAATAATTAAAATACCCTTGTAATTACTTTGGCTATGATGCTGTAAAATTATTTTGCTCATGTCCCCAGGTTGTGCTGTTTTATTTCATGTTATCAGACTCAAGTTAAAATATTTTATATTATAGTTACCGGGTTGATAGCAATGATGCTCCACAATAACAATTACAGGTGTTAATTGCTCCATAAGGCTTCATGTACTGTAGAAATTGCTAATTTCACGGAATAAATTTTTCTCCAATAGAAAGTTTGAATATAAATGATTGTCTTTTTAAGGAGGGAATCTCAGTCACTCAGATCCTAACACACGAATGAAGCCTGGAGCTGTTTATAAACCATTGAACATTCTGGTCATCTCAAACTGATGGAAGACATAACCTGACCCTTGTGGTGGACTTGAGCTGTGTCCTGCTGGGAGCCCTTTGCTGTGCCGGAATGGGAGATCTGTGGAAGGCACATAACTGTCTCCTGCAGTGACAATGGGGTGTTTCTGTTTCCCTACATGAATGATAAATTGTGCCGGGATGTTCTTGGGGAGGTTCAGGTCTGCATTTCCAGCTGTGTGATTTGCTGGGAAGCTAGGCAGTAGGCCTAGTGACTGAACAGCCACAGCTCTCTGGAGTAGCAAATTCCAAAGATTCACAACCGTCCGAGTGAAGAAATTTCTGCCCATCTCAGCCCTAAAGAGCTGACTGTCCACACAATCCTGGTTATCAGCCCCAGAATATATTTTATCTGGGGAAGGGGAAATCAGAATAAAAAATAAATATGCTGGACTCAATGGATCAGTCAGCATCTAGAAAAGGCATTTAGTCTCTCTCTGATGGAGTCTTCATCTAAAATATTAACCTTTAGTCAAACAAAGGTACTAAGGGATATATGGCAAAAGCCTATGATGTTAGGTCGCAGCTCAACCATGATCTCATTGAACGGTGGAACAGGCTCTGAGGGACTGAATGGCCTCCTCCTGTTCCTGTAAGCTATATATTTTCTTCTGATGCTGAAACCTGACAGACCCATTGTGTAAACCCAACATTTTTCTTATTCTATTCTCAAATACTGTGCAGAACTCTGGTAACAATGCTTTCTTTTTACCCAGGAGGGGGAGAGTCAGCCCATGATCAGTATGCTGCATTGTCGTCGGACAAAGATAAATCCGCAACATTTAACAGCGTTGAAGAGGCAGGCACATCCAGTTTAGAAAATGTTTCCCAGTATAGAAAGGTTTGAACTTTTCTTTCCGGTATCTATTCCGCCATTTCACTGGCTCGTCGATGCATTATTTCCAGCCCAGACCAGATTTTCAAGCCTATGCAAATGCTACTTTATAATCAACCTCTGATGTGTCTGAAGATAGTTGGATGGCTGCGCCTCCTTCCCTTTCTGAGGAAACATCCTGTTTCAGCACAGCGATTTTCCCTTTGAGAAAAGAAACTGAGAAAAAGCCATAGACAAAATCCTGTGTGCAGTGCTTCACGGCACAAAACTCCCAACAAATTCGGTTGGTGATCTCAGATTGCAGCTTCCATAGACTCAAACATTTATTCCACTGGAGTACGTGGGATCAGTGGCAGATCCCATCATTTAAATTTCCGTGTCAGGTGCCTGAAATGTCAAACGTCACCTTTTTTTCTGAAATACTCTGACCTGGTGTATATTCATAGCATTTCAATTTCCTACATTTGTTGTTGATTGTTTGGCTAGGTTCCCAACACCTGTTTTCCTCGGTGTTTAGAGTCAGGAGCCTGTTACAATGAGTAGGAAGAGCAAGCTTTGTAGCTTCCAGTGAGAGAAACCCTCCTGTTGATGCAGGTGCAACTGTGCCCCAGGTAGACGGAACCATTAAAATGCTAATTTTGGACTTTATTCTCCCCCTAGCGACTGCACTGCCACCAATGAATTAGGCTCTGGGTGGGAGGTGTAAACCAACCAACCAACCTTCCCAGAGCCAATGTTCGTTGCATAATGCTGTTGCCATGCTGAACCTTTCTATGCTGGGGCTCCAGTCTCGTGTGGTTATGCAAAACAGCCGGTATCATACAGGCTGCCTCTTCTTAGGGGAAGGGTCATCTGAAGGCAATTCTGAATTAGTCTTGTAGGCCCAGGGAGGAGCAAAAATGCACCTCCTGGGGTCCACAAAAATTATCTGGGCTGCAGCCGCTCCGGGACCGCCAACCCATTCTTGTCCGATACTCAGTTCTTTTGAATAATCGGATGGTTATCCACAGGTGACCAGTGCAATGCTGTTCATTTTGCACAGCTTTCAGACTAAATTTCTAAATCTTAAGTCTAATGTTGGTCATGGCAGCTGAAATGGATGTCTAATTTCAGAAACCTAGATCTTACTGGGCTCTTGGCGATAAATTATTCCCTTGGTTCAGTTTTCAGTCAAATCTAGCACAGCAGTCTTAGTACTTACAGATGTCTCTTTTTTTTGTTCAGGTGGAGCATTCAGGTGTTGTCGCTCCATTCTCCAACAGAACTCTGTCACATCCATCTTTCCACTCCTTTTATGCTGCTGTCTCGTCTCAGCAGTCGCAGATCTTGCCCGCTAAAGTCGATGACTCAAGATTTGAGAACCAAGACTCCATTGATTCCCACTCTAAGCCTGACCTCACAGTGAAATCTGAAGCCAGCTTCCTCCGTTCCCAAGACATTCACAGTAAGGCTGAGTAAAGAACTATGTAATAATATCATCACATTGGAGGGAGACTGTGGCATAGTGGTAATGTCACTGGACTACTAATCCAGAAACCTAGGCTAATGCTCTGGGGACATGGGTTCAAATCCCACCACGGCAGCTGGTGGAACGTAAATTCAATGAATCAGTCAAAAAAAATATCTGGAAGGAAAACTAGTCTCAGTAATAGTAACCATCATCAATTGTCGTAAAATCCCATCTTTAGGAAAAGAAATGTGCCGTCCTTACCTGGTCTGCCCTATGTGTGACTCCAGACCTACAGCAATGTGGTTGACCCTTAATGCCCTCAAAGGGCAATTAGGGATGGGCAATAAATGCTGGCCTAGCCAGCGACACCCATATCCCATAAAAAAATATATAAATTGAAGAATGTGACTCACCACTGCTTTCTCGAGGACAATTTGGGGTGCACAATAAACACTGCCCTTAACAGGGATGCCCACATGGTGCAATTTTATTTTTCTCTTTATTCTTTCAAGGGATGTGGGCATTGCTGGCAAGGTAAGCATTTGTTGTCCATCCCAAATTGCCCTTGCAGCTGAGTGGCTTGCTAGGCCATTCAAAGGGCACTTAAGAGTCAGCCACATTGCTGTGGGTCTAGAGTCACATGTAGACCAGACCAGGTAAGGATGGCAGAATTCCTTCCCTAAAGGGTATTTTTTTTTAAATGATTACTTATTTATAATGTTTATTGTCCCATTTTGTAAAAAAAAACTTTGTGAAAATGTCCATAACCAATTGCTTCAATAGCAGCTTCAGCTGACATCAGTTTTGACGATCTGTTATCGTAATCTTCTTGCTTCATGTTCATATTTCAAAAGTGTTAGCACATCTCCAACACGGACTGGATCTTTCACATTTTGAATGATTGATCGGTTGCTGTCATCCATAAATTTCACACGGACCTGAGTACACTGTTCCTGGGATCCTGTACTTTAGTAACCCAGGCCAGTTTGACAGTCTGAGTCCGTGGACCCTCCATGATGCTGGACCAGATGTGTTTTTACGACAATTAATTATAGCTGTCATGGTCACTATTACTGAGACTAGCTTTCAATTCCAGATTTTATTAATTGAATTTAAATTTCACCAGCTGCTATGGTGGGATTTGAACCTGTGACCCCAGAGCATTAGCCTGGGCCTCTGGATTACCAGTCCAGTGACATTACCATTGCATCACCAATTGCTCCTAAATAGGAATATTGAAAAAAACTCCATGCTTAGTTTTCTTTGATACTCTTATGACGCACTTTGAATCTGATGTTACATGAAAGATGTTGTTTAAATGTGAATTGTTGGTGAGAGCTATGTAAAAGAGAAAGTCTAAAGTCTCATCACCTTTCCGCTTTTCTGTTTCAGTGCCAGCTATCCATCAATGTGAGTTTTTCTACACTGACCCATTGCTGCCATCTGGTTATCGGGTTTATAACCATCTTTCACTTCCCACACGCCAGGTAATGAGGTAACGGTTGGAAAATGTAGATGGTTCAGATGCAGCATTTTTGCAAAGAGTCTTCTTCATCTGGCCTCCGGTGCATCCCTGATTTTCATTGCTCCGTTGGTGGTTATGCCTTCGGCAGTGACGGCACTAATTCTGAAATTCCCTCCCTAAATCCCTCTCTCTTCTATTTAAGGCGCTCCTTAAAACACATCTCTTTGACCAAGCTTTTGGTAACCTGTCTTAACATTTCCTTGTGTGGCTCAGTATGAAGCACTTTGGGGCATTTTACAATGTTAAAGGTGCTATAAAAATGCAAGTTGTTGGTGTCTTGACCACTCTTTGGGGTTGATTTCGCATTTGCCAGGTGGTAACAGCCTCAAAATGAGGTCGGTAGCCCAATTATCTTGTTAACACCAGTGATGTGGCTGTCCATTTATAAATAACGCCGGCACTGCAACCTTACACTGAGTGGGAGCAGCTTGGCTTTCAGACCATGAGGGCGAAGTGGAGGAAGAAACGGATGCGCAGATTGAAGCACAAGCGGAGGAAGATGAGGGCAAGGTCTAAGTGAAGCCCCCAATTGGAGAACAGCAATACCATGGTGACTGGCAGCTGTGTTGGAAGTTTTGGCTTTGTCAGTAGTCAGTGAATGATTTTCAAGCTTTCATGTTTCAGGGGATACCTGTTTGTTTTATCAGTTATGAAACTTTGTTTTGGAATGTGTTTTATGCAGTTTTTGATGTTATAAAATAAAAAAAAATTGAAAACTTTAAAAATAAATAAATAAATAAATAACGCCTACCACCAGGTGCTTCAGGTGATAGGACCTATTTTAATCTGGAAATTATGGTCCTATGATGTAAATACTGACTGCCATTTTAAGTAGGAACTGCTTGGGCAGGCTTTGGTCAGTTCCACAAGGAATGGAAGAGGCCCCTCTGAAGGTAATTTTGAATCCAGGGACCACAAAAATAATCTGGGCCCCTACCACTCTGGGACCCTCCCTGCTACTCACCTTGCTAGTAACAGCTCTAGCCCATTCCATTGCTCAATCTGACAGGCTGCACCAGGACACCCACTTCGTGCCCTGCAGCTTGCCCAGTATTTATTTACCTTATTTTTGCCCGAATTTACATGAGTAGGAAACCTAAAAGCTGCCAAAAAGGTCAACATCTAATTCTTATTGTCCGCTTGACTCTATTGAAAGGTGCCAGCACCTTTAACCTATTTGATGATTATGAAAATCAGAAGCAGAAATTAGGAATTTTAAAGGTGCTTGTTTAGTTTGGGTTGGGGATGGTAATACCTCTGTATTGCTAAAATCATCTCCCTGATCAATTATAGACTTGCAAAACTCTGCTGTTAAGATAAGAGAGCCCACTTCAGCAACTTAATGGTGGGATCTTCGCAATTGTGCTGTTTGCCCCAGGATAAAAGTTGAACAATCAACAATATGAAAATGCCTCCAGGTTGCTCTATTGTCTTGGTGTGGATTCAGTTGCTTTGTTTCACCTTTTTTTGCCACCCCCAAAGCCACAATCCTCCCTCAACAGACCACCGAATCAGAGATTTATCTAATACGCTCTCTGGTATTTCAGCCAAGTAGAATTTACTGTACTAGAATCATACAGCACAAAAGGAGACCTTTCGGCCCATTGTGCCTCTGCTGACTCTTTGAAAGAGCTACCAATTGGTCCTACTCTCCATTGCCCTACAATCTTTATTGTTTCAAGAATTCACCCAATTCCTTTTTGAACATTACTAATGAATCTGCTTCCATTGCCCTGTCAGGCAGACCATTAAAAATCACAACTCACTACTAAAAAGATTCACAACTTCCCTCTCGTTCTTTCGTCAATTATCTTAAATCTGTGACCTCTGATTACTAACCCTCCTGCCAGTGGAAACAGTTTCTCCTTATTCACTCCGCCAAAACCCTTCATAATTTTGAACACCTCTATTAAGTCTCCTCTCAACCTTCTCTGCTCTAAGGAGAACATTAATTTACCCAAAAAGCACTTCCAACTGCAGACACATATTCGATTCAGTGAAGTTACTGTTCTCTGCATTACACAGGAGAGATGATGCAGGACTTTCCTCTCTCCTACCCGGATGGTACCAATTATTTTCCATAGGGACTGGCAGCTCTGCTGTACCTTGGCTAAGTGTGAATCTGGACCTTAGCATTGGGAGGTGATTAGAATACAAACAGCTTTAGTGAAACCCAATCCTATCCTCGACCAATAACCCCAACAAAAACTATGGATGGTGGTGTTCCCCCACCCTTAGCACAGGGCACTGTGGCCAATTGTTGAACCCCAACAGGTGTCTCTGTTGCGGTCAGCTCACCCAGCACAGCTGGGGAATGAAGAATAAGAATTTTCCCGAACATGTGGACCAATCCTTCCCTGTCTTTCAGCACTTGCCACTTGCTAAGAGCAGGAATTTCGATCCAAGTGGGAGGTCACTGTACTATCGTGATTCATCACCCCAGTGAAGTTCTTGATTATGAATTTGAATTATCTTTGTTATTTCATAGCTACTGGAGTTGGTAAAATTAATCATACTAACAATTACAATCCTATTGATTCTGCAGGTGCTTCAAGGTTTAAGACTCAACACTCCTTCTCCCATCATGTCTGCATGTGTGGCTCCAAACATTCAGAGAGAGAAGCACACTCCTTCCAGTCATGCTCCTCACTCTTTCAACAGTTGCCAGGAGCAGAGCAGCCCTATATCTAATGCTGAGCGTGATGCCATCAGCACCTTGCTGGACCTTAGCCAGTGCGGTCAGTTAGACAGCACAGGGCTAGACGCCCTGCAGTGCACACACAAGAGCAAATGTGTTCACCAGTCGTCAGAGGATCTCCAGGACATCGGAATGAATGGTGTTAACTTACCAGCCAACTTGGGAAGCTCAGATATAAAAGACTGTGCTGACACCAAACAAAAGCTCCTCCCATTTCTTAACAACTGGAGCAATTCCTCCTTTGAGTCTTCTCCAAACACAGAGCTTTATAAAATCTGCCCCATAGCTGAGCCTGAATGTGAATACTCCACTTGGCAGCATAAATCCAGTGATTCCACCCAGACATCCACAAAATCTGAATCTAGACTGATGGGCACTTCCTCAGAGGCCGACATTAAAACTTTTGACTCTGCAAAGTCATTGTGCACTGGAAGCGAGTCTGTAGACTTCATGGACGTTGTGTCAGAAGTTGCTCAGGAAGTTGAAGTCAGCAATTGTGATTTTCCTACATAATATTGAAAGATTAGAGAGTAATGGAAAAGATAAAACAGGCCACAGAAGAAGAAGTGAAACAGCGTTATTGTGACCTGAGAAGGGCAGGATGGCAGATGAGAGCAAGGGTTGACAGCCAAAGATTTTATCCCATGTTGAAACTAGTTTTAATTCAGCTTCAGAAATTCAACATGGCAAAGTTAGTCTCCGTCCAGCTTGTCAAGTTGTCCCTCATAGCTCCCACACCGATGTTAGTGAGTATTGGGGTGAAATGGAGCAGGTACACTCAGTATAAACGTAACATGGCTGAGACATGTTAAGATGGTTAAAATTTGTGATCTTTCTTTCTGAAAGGTACTGAGACACACAAGTGATCTACAACTAGGAAATCAGCTAGTAGATGCTAGGTATTTGCACTGAATTGAATTCTACTTGTTTAATCTCTCAGAATTCACTCTCCAAGTAAGAAAATTGATCAGTAAGTGAAAATTTGGTGATTGATAGAAATGATTAAAGGAACCAATAGTCTTGTTTTAGAGTTTATGTCCTGAGGAATGTGAAGCAGTAGCTACCAGTTTTTAGTTACCCATCTTGAGGAGTTAGACTCAACGAAAGGGTTGAGTGAGAAATGGTGGAGACAGAAGTTAGGTCTTACAATGTCTAAATAATTTGTTTGAATGCACAGTGAGGGGTCAGAAAAGTGCAGGTTTCCTGAGACAAAGCTGTACAGTGAAGTGAGAAAAACACTGATCTCAATCAAATCAACAGGATTGAGTGATGTTCAGGAAAGTCACAAACACATGTTTGCACGAAATAAAAACAAAGTGCTGGAAAAACTCATCAGGTCTGGCAGCATCTGTGGAGAGAGAAACAGAGTTAATGTTGGAGTTGAGTATAATATGACTCTTCTTTGGAACAGAAGAGAAACAGAAATGTGATGGGATTTATGCTATTGAAAAGGGGAATTGATCAGTTGGAGAAAAAAGGGAAGGTCAGGAATAGATTAGAGGGTGGGTGAGATTAAATCACAAAGATGTCATGGAACAAAAGGCAGAGAGTGGGAATGGTAATTGTAAAGGAACAGAGCATTGGTCCAGAGTAGGTGTCAATAGCAGAATAAAGATCAGCGCTATCTGAAAGCAAAATAGCAGAATGTGTTAATAGCAGAATAAAAGTCAGTGCTGTCTGAAAGCAAAATATGAGAACTTGGACAGACTGGCACTAGGGATAAAAATACAAACTGGAGGACAGAGTTCATGGTCTGAAGTTGTTGAACTCTGAGTCCAGAAGGCTGTAAAGTGCCTAATTGAAAGATGAGATGCTGTTCCTCAAGCTTGTGTTGGGCTTCACTAGAACATTGCAGCAGGCTGAGGTGTCCTCAACAACTTAAGACCATGAACTCTCTCCCTAATTTTGTACTTTTTCCCCCTAGTGCCAGTCTGCATCTTGTTCTTATGTTTTGCTTTCAGACAGCACTGACCTTTTATCCTGCTATAAACCCTTACTCGGGACCAATGGTCCATTCCTTTAGTACTACCATTCCCACGCTCATCGCCTTTTGTTCCATGGCATCTTAATGATTTAATCTCCCCTGCCCTCTAAACTATTCTTAACCTTTCCTTTTTTCTCCACCTGACCCTCCCCCCTTTCTTCAACAGCATAAAACCCATCACATTTCTGCCTCTATTCATTTCCAAAGCGTCGTATTAGACTGGAAATGTTAACTCTGTTTCTCTCTCCACAGTTGCTGCCAGACCTGATGAGTTTTTCCAGCACTTCCTGTTTTTATTTCAGATCTCCAGCAGCTGCAATTTTTTTGCTTTTATTTATGTTTGCATGAAAGAGATTGGATTTTGGTACAAGGTTTTAACACATTTAAGAATTCAGATGACTTCACAAATCACTTTTGAACTCGGAGGAATAATGTAAACTGGGAAATTTATTCAAGGTTAATCTTTTGATGGAGGAAGCATTGAAACAGTGCCTACAATGTGTACAGTGTTAAGGTTATTGACAGGAGAAACATCCCCACGGACTAGACCACTGAATCACATCTTTTGTGCAAAATTGGACAGAAGTGTTTCTCAAAATTCCAGATGTTCTGTAAAATCTCATTTAATAAAAATGGAATTTGACTTATTCAGCCATGGTAAACCAATGACATTATTGATGAGATTTAATTTTGTGGTAGCGTGAAGGCACTTTAACCATAACAGCCCAGTTTACAAAATACATAACATCCTTCAATCACACGGCAGTCTCCGAGTTTGTACCTAATCTGAAGTCAGAGTCTTGGAAGTGATTTTGTTAAGGTTTTGACTTGTGTTTCTTAATGTCGGATAGTAAGACTGCAGTCAAATGATAATAGAGAGATTTACTATTTGACAATATTTAATTAAATTCACAAGGAAATAGCAAATTTATTTTTTTGGGGTAAAATGTTTATATTTGTTTGGAATGTTGTGTTAAATGCAGAGGATTCACAAGGAATCAACTCCAAGCAGCAAAAGAGGCGAATGAAATGATGTTACAAGTGCAACTGCATGATAGACTGTAAGAAAGCAGCTCTCAACTCATGATCTGAGAATAAGCAGGGATATTTTACCATGCTTCTTCCTCTTTTATCTGTTCTCCATGTTACACGGAATTGCATAAATGTTCGTTGATCAGCCTTCATATCAACCATCATTTTTTGCATTTGGTTGGTGGTATTACAGCCCAATGTGCTTCCTGCTACTGACACTCCCTATTTATGGGGACTGGCACCAATACATACTGACTTAATTGCACCAGTGGCTGTTTTTCCTGTGGCCAACAAGTCCTGGAGTGGGACTTGAACCCAGGGCCTTCCAGCTCAGAGGCAGTAGCACTACCAACTGTGCAGCTCGGGCTCCAGGATACTGTACTATACATATCATACAAAACTGTTTGTATATTTGGGAGTAACAAGTTTGATGAAAATTGAGGCCAAACTGTCTTGACAGTGCCCAGTGTCTAAAAATAAATACATTTAAAGTTATTCATTATCAACGTAACTTTATTTTGTCCCTTTGGTTTTTCCCAGCTGTGCTGACTCATGCTGTGTGGAGTTTTGGCTTCCTTATTTAGGAAATGGTATAATTGCCTTCGAAGCAGTGCAGAGAAGGTTCACTCGACTGATTTCTGGATGAAAAGGTTGTCTTATGAGGAAAGGTTGGACAGACTGGGCTTTTATCCATTGGAATTTAGAAGAACGAGAGGTGATCTGATTGAAACATATATCCTGAGGAGACTTGACAGGGTGTGTGCTGAGAGGATATTTCCCCTTGTGGGAGAATCTAGAACTACAGGACACAATTTAAAACTCAGGGGTCTCTCATTTAAGACAGAGATGAGGAGAATGTTTTTCTCTGAGGGTCGTTAGTCTGTGGAATTCTCTTCCCAGAGAGCAGTGGAGGCTGGGTCATTGAATATTTTTAATGCTGAGTTAGACAGATTCTTGACTGTCAAGGGAGTCAGAAGGTAGAAGGGGTAGACAGGAAAGTAGAAGCTACAATCAGATCAGCCATGATCTTATCAGATGGCAGAGCAGGCTTGAGGGGCTGAATGGCCTGCCCTTAACTCATATGTATGAGGAATACTGTCACAGATCCAGGGCACATTCCAGATCACTCCCTGTCCTGGCTAGCAAGTGTTGATGGGTACCTAACTAAAGTGACATGCACAGTTAAGACCGATCCTGTCCCCCAACACATTTTTCAGCAGAATTGTATTAGAAACATTGGAGATCCAGGTAGCACCTTGTTCCTGAAGTTCCTAGGCCCTTCCAGTTAGCCCAAGAATCAGAGCCACTGCTTATTCCTTTCAAGGGCAAAAGTTTTGGCAGGCAAGCAATCCCCTGAGTTGGGATCAAGTTGTACTTAAGGCTAAGACTAAGAGTGCAGGTGGGAACCCCCTGGAGGCAAAGAATTTTTAAGGGTTAACTCCTTAAACAGAGAGCCATGAAGTTACTGAAGGGGGTCTCGGACAGCAGATTTTCTGGTGACATTCTGCAGGCAGGCGTTGAAGATTTGCCTAAGGTTTCCAAGAGCATTAAGGGCCCTCTTGCTAACCTCCACATAACAAGGGGACTGTGAACTTTTATAGTTGCAGACATAGACAAGTAGCCAACAGTACTTCACCTGAGAATTTCAGCACTAAAACTCCTCCAGAGAGGCAACACAAGTCTGGAAGGATAAGGTCTAAGCTGTACAGCAGAGACCTAGTAGAATTCTCCCACTAATTTTACTAGAAATGTACTGTTGCATTTCTTTTACAAGAAAATTAATCTCATCTGTACAGAGCCAACAGATCAGGTTACAACCTGATATTCCTAATATACAATGGTTCTATACACTCTACATGCATCAAAAAATGGATTTGCAGCAAGGCAGGCCTTTTAGATAATTATCAGAACTTGCTGTTTATAAGGTTCCAATGGTAGTCTTATATTGTGGCAGAAATTATTGAGGAAACAAGGCAGTTAAGTCTTAACTCCCAGATGACGTCCACACCTATCGTTACCCAGGGCCTGCAATCACCTCCAGTCAGAGGACACCCATCTCTGGCACCTCTGCTTCACTAAGATGCCACATAGCTAATGACATAGCTCGGAGGCTGATGACAGACAACCTGCACCACAGGTTCTTGCCACGGACATGAAGCTTATCCCTGAATTAAACTTTCATACCCAATCCTTCCAAATCACCACAGGGTGATATGCCAAATTAATCAATTAGCTCTCCAGGAGTGCATCAAGTATATGACAGATCCCTCAACAGGAGAAAACATTCATTACTTTTCTTTGGGGGGAAAATAAAGGCATGAATTTAACATAGCACAGAACTTTCCCCAAGAGTATAATACCATATCTTAACAGACGGTTAATTGCTCTCAACAGGCAAGGTGTATCTTGGCCATATTGTGTCCTAAATGGCAACCCATCTTATGCAGCAGCATATCCATTTTGGCCACCACAAAACAAGGAACTGAGCACTGCATCACTCAATCAATCACCTGCCCATTGGCTCCATTTCATACCTCCAGTGTATTTCTTCCAAATCGAGTATTCATAAAGGATAAAATGATTTTTCCCTCAGGTGCAACCACTTATCATTAGGTGGGCTCATCTTTTTAAATTTGAGCAGCTAACCAGGTTTTCCACTTGCTCCAAGTTATCTCCAAGAGCTGGCAGCTTAACTAGTCAAGGAATCTGCCCTGGCAAAAGCTCAGGGCCAGCTTAACTGAAGTAAGTATTCACAGGACGCATTTAATAATGAATAAAAAGTTAGGGCTCAAATACTGATTTCACACATGTATAGTCATAAAAGATAGTGAGAGAAGATGAAGAAAAATAGTGGATATTGGATTCCCTGGAGGGTTATAGGTTGAAATGCAATCAAGCATTATTGTGGCCATATTCCATTTATGATAGGTCACTTGACTTGAAATGTTAACTGTTTCAACTCCACAGATGCTGCCTGACATTCTGAGATTTTCCAGCTTTGTTTTTTCATTACATATTTCATGACATTGATGATTCGCAGAAATATTCAGTCTGGTCAACAGTTTTCTAACACCGATTCCCTACCAAAGACCAATAAAACAAGAATACCTACCATTGGCCTGAGATCTCTACCTTCTCTCAAGAAATGTTAGACAAGGGACCAACAACGTAAAAGCCCTGGATCCGTATCGGAACAATGTTTCCAAAACATACCAGCAGAGGGATGAAGGGGCAGGGTTGAACTTCATAGCCAAGTCATCTGGCATCATTTTCACCCTCACTTAACCGAGGGGTGTTAAGGAGGGTGAGAGCTGGCACCCTTGAACAAGCCCAAACAGCATTTTCAACCTGATCTGATCTCAAATCCTGAATGCAGACAGTTTGTTGCTAGACAGCATATGGAATCGCAGTGGGAAAATGTCAAGTCAATCTCAATTACTGACAGGTCCAAGTGACACTGACATTGGAATCCCTTTATAAATAGAAGAATGTGCACCATCCTGTGCTCTGTTTGATTGCATCTTTCCTCCTACAGACAGAGAATAATGGGCACTCAGGAATGAGATGCAAGCAGGCTGGAATCAAAACAGGAGTTCCGATAGTTTACATACAGGGGCCAGTTTTAGGAAAACACATTTTGCCCAATAGACCAGACCAGCTCTGCGTGATTTTCCACCTATTAAACAGTGGATAAAATTAGCATGCCCTGGGCAGACAATAGATCCCTTTATTGTGCCTGAGGATTGCCACTGCGCATTCAAATCATTTCAGGATAGGATTAATAAGAGGCACATAGCAGACACCATAGTAGCAGAGTAAGCTGCCAGATGGATTTATTCACAAAGTTATTTGCAGAAGTAGGCAGAACAGGCAGTTACTGACGTCAGTTCCAGTAGCAGCAGCTTTTGTGAAAGGGTTAAACGGACAAGCCAGTCCAGTTCATGGTCTTTGCAGAAATTGATTCCAGGTCAGTCGGACTGTGGCTGCTTGATTCCCGCACCTCCCTCAAAGTTATAGAGGCATTCCTGCCTGTTAGAGCAATGCAGCCTCAGGTCTGAGAAGGCAGTCTGCAAGGCCTGTGCCTTTAAATTAAGCAGGCAGCTCCATAACACATATGAAAGCATGACTACCAGGGGAATCTAGTGGCCACTGTATGTCAGAGCAATCCTGATGAGATTGCAACATCTGTCTGCTGAGAATCAATAACGTTTGGGTTGTCTGGCTACCTTCCTACATCTGAGAAAAACAAAAAAAATTGAAGGAAAATTGCAGGCAGTCAGGAACAGAAGCCATTTTAGAGATGGTATTTTATTTTTGAAAAGGATGTTTTTAGGCAGGAAAATGGACAAAATTATGTAGCATACATTCAATAAAAAGCAACTGTCTTTATCTGGTAACGTACAGAGTTCCTGTCAGCTTCTGGGCACTCCCTCAGCACCCTGCACCTGTGCGGTAGAGAATAACATTGAGATATCTGTTACTGTAGTCTGTACGTAGCTTGGTGTCAGCTCCTGTCTGCCTACAATACATGATTAAAAAGGAAATAATGTACTCCCTTTTAGAACTGTATGGCTCATTCACAACTATGCCAACGCAGTATGGCCATGCAATACATGTCTGTGTATGTGCACTGGTCCACATATGCGCAGACATCCAATGACGTCTGCTGGAGCCTGCAACCTTGGAGAAGGGGGAAGAATGAAGAAAGGCAATAAGCTCTAACACCCACAGCAATCTACAATCCACTTACATTAGTGTCCGCACGGAGCGGTTCCAGGAAGCTGAGCGGGGGCGAGCGCAGCCTCAGCGACACCAAGTCTTACATTAGATAGTGAGACAGAGTTTTGAAAAACTCACCAATACGATTACAGTTAAAAAAAAAATCCCAAGGAAAAGATTTTAGTTTCTGGTCTGTAAATCCTTTCTAACCCCCTGTAAAAGGAGTTTCCAAAATCCATCACTGTCAGTTCAGGGTAGAAATTCATTCTCTCTTCCTGCTGCCAGGGACGATGATGACCGTGCATG
Source organism: Cetorhinus maximus (assembly GCF_964194155.1). Taxonomy (NCBI): domain Eukaryota; kingdom Metazoa; phylum Chordata; class Chondrichthyes; order Lamniformes; family Cetorhinidae; genus Cetorhinus; species Cetorhinus maximus. The sequence continues at coordinate 157,092 of NW_027596578.1, forward strand.
TGCCCTGCTGCACATTGCCCCCTATCAAGTTGGTGGTCATTAATCTGGGCCTACAACTGAGCATGCATGCATTGGCAGCAAACGCAGTCCTCATTCACATCTCAGTGTTAGCTCATATGTAAGAGAAAATGAACGATTCACTCCTATCCGGTGTATGCATTGACACCACTCTATACTGATTTAGATATGAAAAATTGGGTCATATCGCTGACCTGCAAAGCAGCCTCTTTCACAACAATGTGCTGAGAACGGATGATTTTAATTTTGATAAGAATTCTTATTTGCACTGCAGCTCACGATTAGCAATGACATAACCAGAATCGTTGTTCTCACAAGTGCGGGCGGTCAATAGCGGCTCTCCAGCAGTACAAAGCAAGCACCTGATCACACTATCAACTTTAAATTCCCCTCCTATTCACACACCTTCCAGACTTGGATATGAAACGCCTGCCTAACTTGGACCCTAGAACAGGCTACCGAACGCCAATCATAATGGGTGCAATGGGCCCAAAGAGGATGCCCATCCCCCTGACTATCTCAGGGCAACCAGGGAGGGGCTTTTCCATCATCACCCAGACTTCAAGAACAAAAAAAATTTAGGGACACAGAAATAGGCCACTCAACCCTCGAGCCTCTCCTGCCATTAAATGAGATCATGTTTGATCTGCAACCTAACTCCATACACCTGCCTTTGCCCCATATCCTTTAGTATCTTTGGTTAACAAAAATCCACCAATCTGAGATTTAAAATTAACAATTGCTCTAATGTGTATTGTTTGCAGAAGTGAGTTCCAAACTGTACCAGCCTTTGCACGTAGAAGGGTTTCCTAACTTCACTCCTGAAGGGTCTAATGTTTAGATGGCCCCTAACCCTAGGTAAGAGACAAGCTGCCTTCCCAATTCTTGCAAATTTCCTGATTTGCTGCAGAATCCCAACTCCTATCCTCACAGTTATGGATGTTCTACTGATCGGTTCTGAAGCAAGTGTCGCTCTCTCTGATTTAACCGCACTCGCTGTGCTTCACTGAAATACCTGTGACAGCTGAAACATGCAATCTGGACTCTAGCCAGTATACTTGTGTGGGTGCACTTGAAAAGGCAGAGAGAGTTCTGTGTTTATAAATCACCACAGCGAGCAGCAAGGAACTATCCTGTAGACAGTTTTAGCCGCTATCGCCCTAAACACGAATGTTCCTGCTTGGCAATGCTCTCAATAGAGTCAGGAGCCCCACTAAACTGAAACTGGCATTTCAGTGCAGTACTGAGGGAGTGCTACATTGCTAGAGGCACTGGTTTTCAGGGGAGACATTAAAGATGTTCAGACGGATATAAAAGATTCCATGGCTGGACGTTAAGTGTAAGTTCCCCGTGTCCTTGTAATTTACCACCAAAAGTGACTTATTGGTCACTTCGCACATTTGCTGTTTGCAAGTTACCTGTTAACCACAACAAAACAACATAAAAGCAAAATACCGCAGGTGCTGGAAATCTGAAATAAAAACAAAGTGCTGGAAATACTCAGCAGGTCTGGCAGCATCTGTGGAGTGAAACAGTTAACATTGACTCGAACATGACTCTTCAGAACATCTTTTTCAGGACTTGAGTTCCGCAGAAGAATCATATTTGATTTGAAATGTTAACAGATATTTCAGTAGCAACACATTGACAAGTACATTGAGGTGCCCCAAGCCTGTAAAAATCTAATTTTGCTTTTTTCCATATCAACATCTTCCCTCACCCATCCCACTTTACCATCTTCCAAAGCCTGAGCATACCTCTTCGATCAGTGGCTCTCAAAGTGGGGTCCACGGACTCTGCCCTGCCCACCCCCCCACCAACATCCTGGTGTTCGAGGAAATATGAAAGACTTGCATTTCTTTAGCACTTTCACCACCTCAGAACGCCCTAAAGCATTTTGCAGCCAATGAAGTACTTCTGAAGTGTAGTCACTGTTATAACGTGAGAAACACGACAGCTAATTTACATGCAGCAAGCTCCCACAACATAATGGTCAGAGATAATCTATTTGTCATGTTGATTGAGGGATTAAATATTGGTCAAGACACTGGAGAGAACTCCCCTGCTCTTCAAAATGTCATGGGATCTTTTACTTTCCCCTAGAGGGCAGATAGGGCCTCGGTTTAGAGTCTTATTGAAAGACAGCACCTCTGACAACGCCACACTCCCCCAGCATTGCCACGCTACGTTTTTGTGTTCAAGTCGCTGGGGTGGGGCTTGAACCCACAACCTTCTGACTCAGAGTGCGAAATCAATGAGGCCACCCAGTGTGAGCCAGAAAGCAGGAGCAGAGTGCGGCAAACATCACCCTAAGGACAGACACGCAGTGAGAAGTGGGCATACCCATCTCACTGATATTGGTCAGTAAATAGCTGTCCCCTTAAATAAATAAAAACATTTATATGCAGCACTTTCATTTGAGAATTATTTGCGGCGTGGGGGGTCGTCCCACACGATTACAAATCCCCTTTGCAAATTGGTCCTTCAACCAAAAATATCAGAGAAGCACTGACTTAGGTAATGCCTTCAGGTTCACCCCTCTAACTCGTACCCAAAACTCCTGCTCAGTACTCTTGGCCCTTCAGCTGTGTACTTCTTTGGGATAAAAGCAAAAAAACTGCGGATGCTGGAAATCCAAAACAAAAACAAAAATAAAAATAGCTGGAAAAACTCAGCAGGTCTGAAAGCATCTGCGGAGAGGAACACAGTTAACGTTTCGAATCCATATGACTCCTCAACAGACAGTTCTGTTGAAGAGTCATACGAACTCGAAACGTTAACTGTGTTCCTCTCCGCAGATGCTTTCAGACCTGCTGAGTTTTTCCAGCTATTTTTATTTTTGTTTTACTTCTTTGGGATGTTTTGTGCCACACAAGTATTAACTGTACTGATGGGCTACAGTGGCTGTGCCGGCAGACCAGGGATATCTGTAACAGGACACTCAACTTTCACTCTCAGCCACAGAAAGGTAAAGGACTCCTCCACCCCCTGAGCATACCCTCAGCACAAGGGACAATGGAACCATGTTACAATAACCTTGCAGCTGGTGCATGCTTTACCAAGATTTGTTTAATTGAAGCATCATTTCATCAACTTTTCATCAGTTGCTCAATAAATACATCAGGACACGAGCAGACAGACGGGATGTTTGCGGTTCACAGTTACAGTGTGTTGTACAATTACACACCTTTCCACTGAGGAAGGCAGAAGTTATAGAATGAATTTTGGTCAAACAAATCCAGTCTCTTCCAGGCAACCCATCCTTTCCTTTGAGCATATTCCTTGTCCAGGGTCTTCCCGGAATAATGGGGATCCAGGACAAGGAGGTAGTGGTTCTCCGAGCCCATGCACATGCCCAAAATCCCCTTTGAAGCATTGTCATTGTCACCACCCATCATGATTGGGGATCCCAATGTGTCAAAGTGCAGGTAGAGCTCTTCGACCTTCTGCAGGAGCTCCCCTCCTCGTCGCACGTGGATGAGTTTGCATGGTACATCGTAGAACTTGTCGATGCACAGGGAGATCTCGAAGGAGCCAATCCAGGTCTTGGAGCCGATGAAATTCGGGGGCTTGTCCTCCATTTCCACCAGCGCCTCCTGCGCCTCTTTTAGCGTGGGCACACGATGGTTCTTTATATTCGTCTGTTGCAAAATGATCCAGGAGGCGAGGGTCTGCATAGTCCGGTAGCCACAGCCCCAGCCGCAGTCATCTGTCCCATCACAACCATAATGGTAATAGAGATAATCGCCCCTGATCAGTGACAGCCGGAGGATATCAGACTCCGGCTCAGGGAGAGGAAGGCCAGAGTGAACGTTCTTCACCAATTCCATGCCTAGTTCTTGGTCCTTGAGCAACTTAGAAGGAAAAAATCCGTAGTTTATTAACAATCATACACAGCAAGCAGTGCATGTAACCACAAAAGTATTATATGGCTTTTAGAATCTAATCAGTTCACACCAGAATTCCATATACGATCTATATTTGTGATTTGCAACGGCTTCCGATTTATAGGAAGCCCTTCAATTGAACTTATTGCGTACAACAATTAAGAGAAAAGGACTAGGCAGTGGAGATGGAGAGTGGTAGAGGCAGGGTCATTGAATATTTTTACGGCAGAGGTAAATAAGATTCTTGACTAACACGTGAGTCAAAGGATACAGAAGGTAGACAGGAACGTGGCATTGAGGCCACAATCTGATTAGCCATGATCATATTGAATGGTGGAGCAGGCTTGAGGGGCTGAATGGCCTACTCCCATTCCTAATTCGTATGGAAGATGCATCATATTAGTCCACAGGACTTATCAAAGGAGGAAGATCTGCGGCAACTCAAGAATGGTTCACTGCGACCATCAGCATAATGCCTGGCAGCAGCCAACGAGAGCAAAGGGGATCTGTAAGGTCAGAGGGAGAGAGGGTACAGGTTCTAGGAAATGACTCAAGTTGTGTAGAAAGCATTGGTTCAGCCATAGCTGGTTTGCACTCTGCGTATAGTGGCCAGAATTGCAATGGCACACAGGGGAAGGTATAGAGAAGGGCAACAAAAAAAATAGATTTATGATCTATGGAGAAGCTACTTAAACTATCGATGCCTACACTGGGAGAGTGCAGTGCAATATTGAAGACTTTGAGGGTTGTCGATTATAGGTTTTCAAACCTTCCTCTCTCTCCCCACCGTGGGTGCACCAGATTTGATTTAATGGCATGTACATGAATTTTGGTTTGTAACAAAAAATGTTAGACAGCATTGTTTCCCTTGCGAACCTTGGTAGATAGGTTGGGGGTGGGGGTGTCCCAGGAGTGTGTCAATAAGTACAAGTGAGCCGCCACCACCGCCATCCCGTCCCACCCACTCACGGGGATTTGCAAGAGGTTTGCCAATACTGCCAAGTGGTGGTCAGTGCCCTTTCAAGCATCAATATTCACAGGAGGCTCCCCTGACAGTCCCTCAGTGTTTGTAAGGGGTGCCCCGCACACAGAACAGATTGAAAACCACTAGTGTAACCCAATTAAACCCCAGTGGTATAAACCAACAAATCCTTTAGTAAATCCAATCTAACAGACCTCCAGAGAGAAGATTACTTGCTCCCATTCTCCAAGTTAGCAATCACCAGGCCTAGTAACAGGGAGAGAATAATACCAGACAGGAGGAAACATTTGGATCGGGCCTGTGCTGTCTTTTTGGAAAAGCTATCCAATTATTCCCGCTCCACCCTGCTCCTCCCCCTCAGTCCTGCAATGCTCTTTTCAAGCAATTATTCAATTTCCTTTTTGGAGGCTACTACTGAATCTGTCTTCACCGCCGATCTGAGCAGTGTGCAAATTTCTTTCCCCCGCCACCCCCCACTCCTCATGTCAACCCCCACTCTCCTGCCTACCACTGAATTCATTATAATTGAATGTTTCTGAACCATGATGGTGAGCATCCTTCTGGTTGTTGATCCTCCTGCCCCCGGAAACAGTTTCTCCATATTTACTTAATCGGAATCGCACTCTGCTGCGACGCAAACATATAAACCAGCGCCCGAAAGGGAGATTCATGCGATTCACCATTTTAGAATCTGCAGCGGATTCAGAGTGCAGCGATAAGGTTTCTGTAACTGGAGATTCTACTCTCTCCACATCCCTCATCATCACACGACTGCTTGCATCAGCAAACAAACGGTTCACGTAACACAGTTACTCACGTTTACTTGCGAATCTGGTGCTGGTGGGAGCAGCACTTGTTCCGGATCACTTCGCTGGAAGCCATGTGGTCCTTGTTTCCTGATACTCGACAAGACAGGATGAATGGAATATTAAAGGAAGGATGCATGCTGTAAATGATTAATGATTAAACACATACTGCCGCGCTGCTGATTACAGGATATAACACTCCGGTCAATATTTAACGTGCTGGTACCAATCTGATGTAGGAATAGTTACTTAAACTATTAAATCACTGATGTTCACGTAGCCAATTTCGGATCCAAATATGACTAACTCCCTTTCCAACTGGTAAATGAATGATTAGCAACAGATACCATTGTTGGTTGCGTAACCCTCAATACTTTTTGTTTATTGGTGAAAGAAGAAAAGCAGAGTGTAGAAGTTACTCTACTTTCTCAGTTACCAGGTGGCATTAGACATTTAAGTAAATAAACATGAAACACATTTCCTTGTATTGCATGAGCATTCGTTCAGTGCTTTCTAATAAAGTTAGCGCTTGTGGCTGGAATGGTGTCACCGTAGCCATACACTGGGGCAAGTCAGCAGCCTCTGCTGACATGCTTAAGTCAAGTTGTCAATGTGCTTCCCATCAGAAGCACAGTGCCTCAACCCCGGTGTTACACAACTCAACATGACATGCCTGCCTCTTACTTTGATGGCATCTAGTCAGGGGTGGAGTGAATCTATGGCTTATTCCAGTGTCTTACAGCAACAGTTGTGACCCAAACTGAGTAACAGTCATTTTTAAATTGAGCTTAAAATGACTTACATTCAAGGCCAAGAACCCAAAGTTTGGAAAGACAGATTCTATAAATATACCACTGAGTGTTTCTTCACAGTTCAAGCAGCACAATTTTTAGCTGGTATTCTCTTCATTTACACTGGCTTCATTGTAAAGCAAGCGAAAAAAAATGAGTAATAATGAATTATAGCACTGTCCAGGCAAAAATGAGCGTAAAATTTTTACTTAATCAGAAGCCACTAACTCTCCAGGTGAATGTCAACTGTGCACACAGAACAGGCATCAGCTCCTGCTCAGTCGTCAGGATCAGTAGAAGGTGCTAATCTTGGTGCAGCTGTCTGGTCACGCTTCAGCCCAGTACTTCTCAAGGACAACTACTGGGGCATCCAGCAAGGTCAGTCTCCTTGGCTGGGTAAATACTCTGATTCTGGACAGGCTAACCTTCCATGGAGGGACACTGGAGCTCTTCAGTTCCCGAGAAGAGCCATTTCTAGCTGAATTAAACACTAGAATGTCACTCTGCTTGGGTAAAAACTGTCAAATTTATGAGAGGATTCACTGGATTGATTCCTGAGATGAGAGGGTTGTCTTCTAAAGGAGAGATTGAGCCTACGCCTTCAGGAGTTTAGAACACAAGAAGCATTTTCATTGAAATATAAGATTCTTAGAGGACTTGATAGGGTAGGGTTGAGAGGCTGTTTTCCCCTGGTTTGTGTATCTAGAACTGGGTTGGCAGGGGGGAGGGGTTTACACAGCCTCAGGATAAGAGGTCGCCCATTTAGTACTGAGGTGAGGAGAAATTTCTTCACTCAGGGGGTTGTGAATTCTATGGAATTCTCTACCCCAGAGGGTATAGATACTGAATCGTTAAGTACATGCAAGAAGGAGGTCCACCTCACCCCTACACAGCATAGACAGGAAAGCAGCCCTGCTTCAAAATAAAGGACATCAAACGTTCTCACCTAATCTCAATGTAATTAAGATAAGTCAGTACGAAGTTACAAAGCCCAGCTTGTTTTAACCAGTTGGTCGAAGGCTGAAGGGTGTGACTGAGTAAACAACGCCAGGGGTATTTCTTTTAGACAAATAATCCCCTTCACCTTGACCATTGGAAAGTGTGTGTTTACTCCCTGTCTCACAGCCATTTTTGGGTCTGTTTAAACAGATTATTGGGCAGAAAAAGATAGCAGATTTGTGCAAAATCTAAAAATAAAAATGTGAGAGAGTCAGAGACTAGAACTGCTACCAATGGATTTTGAGATGGCAATTCCAGCAGGAAGGCTAAATCAATTTAATTTAATGTAAATACAGCTACAAAATAACACCCCACTGACAGCTTTTTAAAAAAATTAAAGCACTAAGTTAGAAACAAAGTAGAAATATATTAAACATTGAATTAATTATATCAATGTTCATTGTTTTCTTTAATTAAGTAAAGTGCTATGGAAGGTGGAGGTTTATTTTTAATGATTTTCCTCCAATGCTGCTTTAACTCCTGAAGCCTAAGCCCAGAGCTCAATCAACCCCACAGCTGGATCATTCTTCCCTGCATCCCCTGCCCACCACACACCCTCTCCAGGGCTGCCGAACATAGAGCTCTTCCCCCACCCGGGTCCCCAGTTCGGAGATCTCTTCCCCCACCATCGGGCTTCCCAGCTCGGAGCTCCCTCCCTCTCTGTTTCTCTCCTCCTCCCCGGGTCCCCAACTTGGAGTTCTCTCACTCAATCCCCCCAGATCTCCAACTCGGAGCTCTCGCTCTCCCCAGCTCGGAGCTCTCTTTCCCCACTCCCGGCTCATCAGCTCAGAGCTCTCCCTCTCCCCCCAACCCCGCGTCCCCAGCTCGGAGCTCCCTCTCTCACACCCCCGCGTCCCCAGCTCAGAGCTCCCTCTCTCACACCCCCGCGTCCCCAGCTCGGAGCTCTCTCTCTCACACCCCTGGGACCCCAGCTCGGAGCTTTCTCTCTCACCCCTGCGTCCGCAGCTCAGAGCTCCCTCTCTCACACCCCCGCGTCCCCAGCTCGGAGCTCTCCCTCTCACACCCCAGCTCGGAGCTCACTTTCTCACCCCCGGGTCCCCAGCTCAGAGCTCCCTCTCTCACACCCCTGCGTCCCCAGCTCGGAACTCCCTCTCTCACCCCCTGGGCCCCAGCTCGGAGCTCCCTCTCTCACCCCCGGGTCCCCAGCTCGGAGCTCCCTCTCTAACACCCCTGCGTCCCCAGCTCAGAGCTCCCTCTCTCACACCCCCGCGTCCCCAGCTCAGAGCTCTCCCTCTCACACCCCAGGTCCCCAGCTCAGAGCTCCCTCTCTCACCCCCGGGTCCCCAACTCAGAGCTCCCTCTCTCATCCCCGGGGCCCCAGCTCGGAGCTCCCTCTCTCATCCCCGGGGCCCCAGCTCGGAGCTCCCTCTCTCATCCCCGGGGCCCCAGCTCGGAGCTCCCTCTCTCACCCCCGGGTCCCCAGCTCGGAGCTCCCTTTCTCTCACCCCCGTGGCCCCAGCTCGGAGCTCCCTCTCTCACCCCCGGGTCCCCAGCTCGGAGCTCCCTCTCTCTCACCCCCGGGTCCCCAGCTCGGAGCTCCCTCTCTCTCACCCCCGTGGCCCCAGCTCGGAGCTCCCTCTGTTTCTCCCGCTCTCCCTCTCTCACACCCCTAGCTTTTTACCTCCGCTCCAGCGCCGCCGTTCTATTCACAAAATGGCGGCGGGCCACAAGCTCACGTGACTCCCCTCCCGCCCCGCCTCCGCGGGTGAGGAGACTCCGCCCCTTACGTCACCCACCCTCACCGGCAGGACCCGGATGCCAGCGCTCGTTGACTACTTGACTCTTGCTGGTGCAGAGGGGGCGGCATCTCGGACAGACAGAGGGCATCACGGATTGGGTATCACCCCCACACTGCCACCCTCCCCAACCCCCCCTCCTCCACTCCTTCCCAACCCCACCCCCTCCCAGCTTCCCCAACCCCACCCTCCTCCACCCTTTCCCAATCCCCTCCACCCCTTCCCAACCCACCTTCCCCAACACCCCCCTCCACCCCTTCCCAACCCCACCCCCTCCCAGCTTCCCCAACTCCACCCTCTCCCATCCTCCTCCACCCCTTCCCAACCCCCCCTCCACCCCTTCCCAACCCACCTTCCCCAACCCCCCCCTCCACCCCTTCCCAACCCCCCCCTCCACCCCTTCCCAACCCCCCCCTCCACCCCTTCCCAACCCCACCCCCTCCCAGCTTCCCCAACTCCACCCTCTCCCACCCTCCTCCACCCCTTCCCAACCCCCCCCTCCACCCCTTCCCAACCCCACCCCCTCCCAGTTTCCCCAACTCCACCCTCCTCCACCCCCTCCCACCCTCCTCCACCCCTTCCCAACCCCTAACCCTACCCCCTCCCACCTTCCCCATCCCACCCTCCACCCCTTCCCATCCCGCCTTCCACCCCTTCCCATCCCACCTTCCCCAACCCCCCCCTCCAACCCCCCCTCAACCCCACCCCCCTCCAACCCCCCCTCAACCCCACCCCCCTCCAACCCCCCTCCACCCCTTACCAACCCCTAACCCAACCCCCTCCCACCTTCCCACCCTCCCTCCACCCCTTCCCGACCCCACCCCCTCCCAGCTTCCCCGACCCCACCCCCTCCCAGCTTCCCCGACCCCACCCCCTCCCAGCTTCCCCGACCCCACCCCCTCCCAGCTTCCCCGACCCCACCCTCCTCCACCCCTTCCCAACCCCTAACCCAACCCCCTCCCACCTTCCCCATCCCACCCTCCTCCACCCCTTCCCAACCCCACCCACCCCTCAGCCTCCCCTACCTTCTCCCAACCCCACCCACCCCTCAGCCTCCCCTACCTTCTCCCAACCCCATGCACCCATCCCTCAACCCTCCCCCACCCCTCCTACCCTCCTTAACCCCAACTCCCCCACCTCCTCCCAAAACCCCTCTCACCATCCCCTACGTCTTCCCGCCCCACTCCCCAACCCCACGCACCCACCCTCTCTAACACCATACCCTGGCCCGTCCCCAACCTCTTCTCCCGCATCCACACTCACTGTTCCACACCCACTCCATTTCTCATCCCGCCCCCACTCACCCAATCTCTCTCACCCACACCCACCCTCCCCACCCACCAGCCAGCCCTCACCCTCTAACCCAGAGCCCACCCATGTCACCTGGTTCTATATCAATGCAGCAGTTGAACACCAAACAATACACTTCATCGCAGTGCTGAGGGAGTCTTTCGGATCAGGCTTTAAACTTGTCTCTTATCTCAGCTGGAGTTGAGGATTCCAGTGGAGCAATGAGAGCTTTAAGGAGGGAATTTCAGAACTTTACACTACAGACAGCCACTGCTGGAGATCAAACTGGGGATCTTACAGCCAGAACAGACAAGTTAGGTAACACTTCTTCACATAAAGGGTGTTGACAGTGCGAAACACATAAATAAGTACATTTTAGCTCAATGAATCATTTTAAATATGTGTTCGATCTTGGATTACAAATTACAGGTTAGCAAGGCTGTAAAAAAAAAAGCAAACAAAGCTCTAGGCATTACTTCTCGAAAGATAAACTTCAAAAGTAGGGAAGATATGCTAAACCTGTATCAAACCCTACTCAGTTCGCAATTTGTGTGCAGTTCTGGTTGCCATATTATTAAAAGGATATCGAGGCACTGGAGAGGGTGTAGAGAAGATTTACAAGGATGATGCCAGAAATATGCTGGTATACAGACCAGGAAAGGATTGATAGGTTGGGAAAAGAAATGAAGGCGACCTTATGGAGGTCTTTAAGTGATGAAAGGTTTTGATATAGCGGATACAGAGAGAGCATTTCCTCTTGTGGGGAAGAGCAAAACTAAAGACCGTCAATATAAGTTAGTCACCAAGAAATCCAATAGCGAATTCAGGAGAAAACTGTTTACGCAGAGAGTGGTGAGAATGCAAAACTCGATGCCACAGGGAGCGGTTGAAGTGAATAGTATAGATTAATGTAATGGGAAGCTAGATAAGCATATGAGAGAGAAGGGAATAGAGGGGTACGATGAGAGATTTAGATGAGAAAAGACGTGAGGAGGCTTGAGTGGAGCATAAACACATCATGGACTATGCCGTATATTCTATGTAATCCCACAATAGATTTTTGTGAGCCAAGGGTATTAAGGGATATGGAGCCAATTCTGGAAAATGGAGTTGGGAAACATCACCCTGTATGGGGGAACAAGTTTGAGGGGCAGAACGCCCAACCCTGTTCTTTTTCTCAGGCCAATAGGAGAGAGCTAAATACAATATCTGTGAACGATCAATAAATTATAATTCACATCAGTATAGAAAATTCTGCACCTGAGTGCAGGTCAGTCAGGATCTGAGATGCAGAGGGATCTGGGTGTCTCAGTGCATGAATCGTAAAAGGCTAATGTGCAGGTACAGCAAGTAATTAGGAAAACTAATAGAATGTGATCATTTATTGCAAGGGGAATTGAATACAAAAGTAGGGAGGTTATGTTTCGGTTATGCAGGGGATTGGTGAGAACATGTGGAGTGCCGTTTACAGTACTGGTCACCTTATTTAAGGGAGGATGTAAATGCGTAGGAAGCAGTTGAGAGAAGGTTTACCAGACTAATACCTGGAATGGGTGGGTTGTCTAATGAGGAAAGGTTGGACACGCTAGGCTTGTATCCGCTGGAGTTTAGAAGAGTAAGAGGCAATTTGATTGAAACACAAGATCCTGATGGGCCTTGACAGGGTGGATGTGGAGAGGATGCTTCCTCTTGTGGGAGAATCTAGAACTAGGGGTCATTTTAAAAATAAGGGGTTGCCCATTTAAAATGGAAATGAGACAAAATTTCTTCTCTCAGAGGATCATGAGTCTTTGGAACTCTCTTCCTGAAAAGGTGGTGGAAGCAGAATCTTTGGATATTTTTAAGGAAAAGGTGGATAGATTCTTGGTAAGCAAGGGGGTGATAGGTTATCTGGGGTTGGCGAGTTGCAGATTTCAGGTTACTATCATCAGCCACGATCTTATTGAATGGTGGAGCAGGCTCGAGGGGACGAATGGCCTACTCCTGCTCCTCGTTCGTACATATAAGAACAGGATAGACGGATTAACACTTTGGGTTAAGAAAGATGCCTTAATTGAATCCCCCTGATAATCCTAACCTTGTCTTCCCCCGACTGTATTGTTGTGCCATGTCCATCGTTTCATATTTGTAAACATGGAAACAGAAAATGTAAGGAACAGAAGGAGGCCATTTGGCCCATCATGTTTGTGCCAACCTGAAAAAGAACCATCCCGCCTCATCCCACTTTCCAGTTCTAGGTCCGTAGCCCTGTAGGTTATGGCACTTCAAGTGCATATCCATGTACTTTTTAAATGTGATGAGGTCTGCCTTTACCAACCTTTCAGGCAGTGAGGTCCAGATGCCCACTGCCCTATGGTAGGGTTGCCAACCCTCCAAGATTGGCCTGGAGTCTCCAGGAATTGAAGATCAGTCTCCGGGACACTCCTGGGTGCAACCCTGGAGAAAAATCATTGGGACATTTTAAAAAATTGTCATTTTCTTTCAACATTTCTTTTCCAGATATAAAAATATTGAAAATGGGGGGAAAAAAAGACTGTTTGGCTGTCAGTCAAGCATCATCCAATTGGGTTAAGAGTCTTTTTGCTTTCCAATTGGCTTAGGAAGGCCGTGTGTCACAAGAATGGATGTGTTGGCCGACTCATGGCTGGTGCGTGGGGGCAAGTCATGTGACAAAACCTCCAGGAACACATTTAATCACAGTTGGCAACTCTACCCTCTGTGTGAAAACATTTCTCCTCAAATCCCCTCTAATTCTTCTACCAATAACTTTAAATTCAGTGCCCCCTGCTTTTGCTAAGGGAAATAGGTCCTTCCTAACCTCTCAATTTTGCACTATTTTAGATTTCCATATTTTTAAAATCCAGCAATTTATTATTCAATGGAAAATTAAACAAACTTGTTCATTTTCTTCAATGTCTGTTACACCACTATCATTTTTCATATTTAAATATACTTTTATTAAATGATCAGGATCTTGTACATCTCAGGCTTGCAAAACAAGTAGAAAATCATGACACATTGTACTTAGTGGCAACCACCATTTCTGTCAATCATGCATGGAGACTCCACTGCTGTAAGTGACTGCTACTGACTCTATGCACAGATTTTGTATTATGTAACTATCCTCACTGACTGCACCTTGCTGGAGAAATCACCCTGCTTTTACCAGGAGACTTTGCTGCGGTTTCAGTCATGAGTTTTGTTTGCTGTAGTTCGTAGGGGATCTTTTAAATAGATTCTGTAGACTGTTTGCTCTAGTGCACGGTATAAACAAGAGAGAAACTAACCACTTGCCCTTAATATGCAATGACATTACCATTGCTGAACCCCAAACCATCAACACCCTGCAAGAGCGGAGGGGGCAAAGGGGCTGGTCACCATTGACTAGAAACCTAACTAGACCAGTCATATAAATACTGAGGTTACATGAGCAGGTCAAAGGCTTGGAGCAGGACAAAGCAACCCGCTTGATTAGCACCCCATCCATCACCTTCAACATTCACTCCCTCCACCACTGACACACAGTAGCAGCAGCGTGCACCATCTACATCTTGTGCTACATCGTGCTGCACCAAGGCTCCTCCGACAGCACCTTCCAAACCCATGACCTCTACCATCTAGAAGGACAAGGGCAGCAGATGCATGGCAATACCACCACCTGCAAGTTCCTCTCCAAGCCATTCGCCATCCTGACTTGGAAATATATCACCATTCCTCACTGTCACTGGGTCAAAATCCTGGAACTCCCTTCCTAACAGCACTGTGGGTGTACCTACACCACATGGCCTGCAGCGGTTCAAGAAGGCAGCTCACTACCACCTTCTCAAGGGAAATTAAGGATGGGCAATAAATGCCAGACTTGCTTGAGATGCCCACATCCCAATAACAAAGACTCTGGTGAGTAAATTGACTTTGATTGTTTTGTAATAACTCTGGGGAGACGGCGGTGTGGTGGTAATGTCATTAGACTAGTAATCCAGAGGCCCAGTCTAATGCTCTAGAGACATGGATTTAAATCCCACTGCAGCAAATGGACCAGTTTAAATTTAATTAATAAGTCTAGAATATAAAGCTAGTCTCCATAATGGTGACCATGAAACTATCATTGATTGTCGTTTAAAAACCCATCTGATTCCTAATGCCCTTTAGGGAAAGAAATCTGCTGTCCTTACCTGGTCTGGCTTACATGTGACTCCAGACCCACAGCAATGTGGTTGACTCTTAACTGCCCTCTGAAATGGCCTAGCAAGGTGCTCAGTTGAAGGGAAACAAATGCTGGCCTTACCAGTGATGCCTACATCCCTTGAAAGAATTGAAAAAAAGAATAGGCTGTTTGCTGTGAGTCTCTCTGTAAGAGCTCCCTCTCTCCCAACCATGTCCCTGCCCCCTCTCCCAACACACCGTCTCCAAGTCATTGGCTGACACAGTGGTGTCAACAGATACTCTTGTGATCTGTCACCCTGTTGTCACCATATGCCTTACTTACACCTCCGCTGTGAGCATTTATTTAATTGGATCATTCCCGTTGGGATTAATTTGGTGTCTTGACTAGTTTCCGACTTCTCCCTCTGCACACCGACTCCAGGAAATAATTACCAAGCCTCTTGCCCCTTCCCTTCCCCCCATGCCAACCCTCACCCCCCCGCAGCCCTCCCCTTAACATACTTGGAGAATCTACAAAGGAGCTCACATTGAAACAGTATGAGGCTGTGCTATTGCAAAACAACCACATGAAAAAGTCAATTAATAAAAATATTGTTCCAAAAAATAATTCTAACCACAACTGACAACGCAAACACAGCAGTCTTTCAACGCTAACAACTACCTATAGCCTCAACACCCACAACAAAAATAAAATAAAATTGCAGGGCTGTATTTATAAACAGTAAGGGAGGCATGGGACCTAATTGATCATAAGATCATAAAAAAACAGGAGCAGGAGTAGGCCATTCGGTCCCTCGAGACTGCTCCACCATTCAATAAGATCATGGCTGATCTGATTGTGGCCTTAGCTCCACTTTCCTGTCTGTCTGCCATAACCTTTACTCATTTGTCTATCAAAAATCTCACTCAGCCTTGAATACATTCAATGACCCAACCTCCAGCGCTCTCTATGGAAGAGAATTCCAAAGGTTAACCACCCTCAAGAGAAGAAACTCGCCCTCTCCTCCATATCAAATGGGAGACCCCTTATTCAGAAACTGTGCCCCCTAGTTCTAGATTCTCCCACGAAGAGAAACATCCTCTCAGTATCTACCCTGTCAAACCCCCTCAGAATCTTGTGTGCTTCCAATGCAATAGGAATGCTCTTGCAAAGGGCTGGCACAGCCATGATGGGCTGATTGGCCTCCTTCTGTGCTGTATGGTTCTATCATGACTGCTCACAGCTCATTCCCAAGCAATTTGGACACCCAGGCCACATCCTTTGTAAACTCTGTCCTACATGTTGGAATGTCAGGAATTAGCAGGCAGGACAATCCCACCCAAAAATAACATCTAAATGATGAACTCCCACCTCTTTGAAATGGGTATTTCCCATCCATGGGAGAAAGTTGCTCATGACCATCACACTCCTGGCTTGTGCCTTATAGATGGTGGACAGACTTTGGGGTGTTGGGAGGTGAGTTACTCGATGCAGGATTCCCAGCCTCTGACCTGCTCTTGTAGCCACAGTATTTATATGGCTAGTCCAGTTCAGTTTCTGGTCAATGGTAACCCCTCCAGGATGTTGATAGTGGGGGATTCAGTGATGGTAATGCCATTGAATTGATTCTCTCTTGTTGGAGATGGTCATTGCCTGACACTTGTGTGGCGCGAATGTTACTTGCCACTTGTCAGCCCAAGGCTCAATATTGCCCAGGTCTTGCTGCATTTGGACATGGACTGCTTCAGTATCTGAGGAGTCGCGAATGGTGCTGAACATTGTGCAATGATCAGCGAATATCCCCACTTCTGACCTTATGATGGGAGGAAGGTCATTGATGAAGCAGCTGAAGGTGGTTGGGCCGAGGACACTACCCTGAGGAGCTCCTGCAACAATGTCCTGGACCTGAGAAGACTGACCTCCAACAACCACAACCACCTTCTTTTCTGCTAGGCATGACTCCAACCAGTGGAGAGCTTTCCCCCTGATTCCCAGTGAATTCAAATGTTATGTCTTTTAGCTGTACTTTGTGCAACAGGCTAGACCTGGAGAAACATGCAGGAACTGACAGGGACTGATGCTTGTGGCACTGTTTCTGGAGGTAAGGCTGCCACCGTGTGGAGGAACTAAGAATAGCAGGCACTACAACAACAACTTGCATCTCACTAGCATCTCTAACGGAGAGAAAAAAAACACTTGCAGGCACTTAGCACACAGACTCGGAGGGCTCAAGGCACTGCTGTCAGGTGTGGAGTAAAGGGAAGGGAGGGTACTCCAAAGGCCTGAGATGGAGGAACGGAGAGTTCGGGGGGAGGGGGGATTGGGGGAGGGTGGAATTGTCCAACTGGAAGAGAAGAGACAGAAGGCAAACGGTTTGGATCAAGAGCGCAGGAGAATGAAGCTATCCAAAGCTGAGCTGCAGATCCATTACAACGTGGTTATCTCTGGCTTTTTGACGGTTGCTCCAGTCAATGAGAGGGTGCAGTGACGCTCCAGCAGTGTACAGACAAAGGCCGGGCTGTGAGGGAGATTCCAGTATCCGATAATATCTGCATTCCTCCCCCCTCCCCTCAGTTGTCCTTGGCACCGTCGTTCTGGATCAGAGTGATGTTCTGAGGCAGGTCTTCCTCCTTTGCCGGACTCCTTCGGGTGGAGGTTCCCTTCACACAACTCTCAACCGCTGCCTTCAGCTGCAGAGGAAATAGAAGGCAGTCAGAGCAAGTAGTAGCGCTGCCAGGGGCAGGGATTCAGAGCATATAATGGTGGCTGGGTGAAACGTGAACAAGTTTGGGCTGTATTTGGAGAAAGGCTATTCAACTATAATTGGAAAAACACTGTGGTACAGTAATGGTGGTGACAGATCTGTCATTGTATAAAACTAGGTACTGTACTGGTGGGGACAGGTCTATCACTGTATAACACTGGGCTACAGTACTGGTGGGGACAGGTCTGTCACTGTATAACACTGGGATACAGTACTGGTGGGGACAGGTCTGTCACTGTATAACACTGGGATATGTACTGGTGGGGACAGGTCTGTCACTGTATAACACTGGGCTACAGTTCTGATGGGGACAGGACTGTCACTGTATAACACTGGGGTACGATACTGGTGGGGACAGGTCTGTCACTGTATAACACTGGGGTACAATACTGGTGGGGACAGGTCTGTCGCTGTATAATACAGGTACAGTACTGGTGGGGACAGGTCTGTCACTGTAGAACACTGGGGTACAGTGCTGGTGGGGACAGGTCTGTCGCTGTAGAACACTGAGATACAGTACTGGTGGGGACAGGTCTGTCACTGTATAACACTGGGATACGTACTGGTGGGGACAGGTCTGTCACTGTATAACACTGGGCTACAGTTCTGATGGGGACAGGACTGTCACTGTATAACACTGGGGTACAATACTGGTGGGGACAGGTCTGTCACTGTATAACACTGGGGTACAATACTGGTGGGGACAGGTCTGTCGCTGTATAATACAGGTACAGTACTGGTGGGGACAGGTCTGTCACTGTAGAACACTGGGGTACAGTGCTGGTGGGGACAGGTCTGTCACTGTAGAACACTGGGGTACAGTACTGGTGGGGACAGGTCTGTCACTGTAGAACACTGGGGTACAGTGCTGGTGGGGGCAGGTCTGTCACTGTATAACACTGGGGTACAGTACTGGTGGGGACAGGTCTGTCACTGTAGAACACTGGGGTACAGTACTGGTGGGGACAGGTCTGTCACTGTATAACACTGGGGTATAGTACTGGTAGGGACAGGTCTGTCACTGTATAACACTGGGGTACAATACTGGTGGGGACAGGTCTGTCACTGTATAATACAGGTACAGTACTGGTGGGGACAGGTCTGTCACTGTACAATACTGGGGTACAGTACTGGTGGGGACAGATCTGTCACTATAACACTGGGGTACAGTACTGGTGGGTATGGATCTGTCATTGGAGTGACAGTATTTTAAGCTGATGTACCTAAATGTAGACAAATTACATGTCACACAACAGACAGGGTGATTTAGTTCAGTGGATTTGTTAACTATGACATATAGGGACATGGAGAGAAAATCATTCAAAGGCCATTTGACTTTTCTCAGCTCACGCCTCCTGTACTCTGAAGTCATAGTCTGGTACTATTACGCTGAAGTAGCTTCCAGGACTGACATTGATTGTTTGATTTGGTCAGGTACAGGATGTAGTGACCCCAGGCAGTGTGGCAGAGATGCCTAAATGCACCACCCCACAGGTGAGTCCCCGCCCGCAGTGTGCTGGCGGAGGGCAACAGTGCAGTCCGGGGAGTGGTCACTTTTGTGGCATATAATTTAAACTGGCCGCAACGTCACAGTTACATCCAGCTCCAGCTTTGCTTCCCTTGAAAGTTTTTGTGTGAGTTTTCATCCTAATCAAGACCCCTGCCCCCCCACCGTACTCCCACGAGCCCTTAAGCATACATTCACTGAACTGGTGTAAGTACAGAGTAAAGCTCTCTCTAATCTGTTCAGTAGAATTGACTTAGTACCAACCCTAAAATGCCAAGCATTGTCCACATTAGATATCCTTTAGTAGTCTTTCTTCATCATTTCAGGCTCCCCTCAGAAACAATTCTGACTTCGCACCTTTACACTCAGGAGGGATTTGACGAAAAGGACAGCATTTTATGTGATTGCAGGTCTCTGTTGTAGCTCAGTGGCCTGCACACTCACCCTTGAGTCAGAAGCCTGTGGGTTTGAGTCCCACTCCAGAGCCTTGAGTACAAAACCCAGGCTGACTCTCCCAGTGCCAGTACTGAGGGGAGTGCTGCACTGTCGGAGGTGCCGTCTTTCAGACGAGATGTTAAATCGTCCCCGTCTGCCCTGTCAAGTGGTTGTAAGAAGACCCATGGCCGCTATTTCAAAGAACAGCAAAGGGGCGGCCACCTGTTTATTTCTCAGCCAGCATCGGTCATGGATGATCGGGTCTGTGGGATCTTGCTGTGCGCAAGTTGCCTGCCGAGTTTCCTACATTGCAGCAGTGACCGCTTCAGAAGTACTTCACTGGCTGTAAAGTGCTTTGTGTTAGGCGCTAGATAAATGCAGAGTCCTCCTCTTTCTTTAACCTGTACGGTTTGAAGCGGCACCTCTGGCAAAGTCACTGGCCGATGCAGGGCACAAACTGCAGCATTCCCATACCTCTTTCAGAGCAACTACACCAACAAGTCTTCCTGTGGAGGTCACGTAGGCAATCCGCAGTCCAAGGAGATTGAAGAGGTCGTAGCACTGTAATTAAAGAAGTGCTTTTATTTTTATTTATTTTTAAGACGAGTGGGGCTTATTCAGAGTCTGGTCATGACATGAATTGAGACTTGGCTGGCTGCCCCTGGGACTATTCCAATGCTCTCCTGGCCCGTCTCCCACCTTCCACCCGACATCTGCTTCAACTCATCCAAACCTCTGCTGCCAGGTCCTAACTCCCGTTCACCCATCACCCCTTCCCTTACTGACATTGGCTCCTGGTCTGGCAACACCTCAATTTTAAAATTCTCATCCTTGTTTTCAAACCCCTCCATGTTCCTACCTCCGTAACCTACTCCAACCCCAAAACCCTCTGCGATCTCTGCGCCGGCCTCCTGAGCATCCCCTGATACCCATCGGTCCACCACTGGCGGCCGTGCCTTCAGCTGCCTGGAGCCCTTAGCTCTGGAATTCCCTCTCTAAACCTCTCTGCCTCTCCCTCTCCTCCTTTAAGATGCTCCTTAAAGCCAAATTCTTTTGGTCATCTGTCCCAGCATCTCTCCGTGGCTGGGTGTTTGATTTTTGCCTGTTAACGCTCTTGTGAGGCGCCCTGAGGATGTTCTTACTCCATTAAAGGCGCTATATAAATGCAAGCTGTTGTCCCCGTAGGTTAATGTGTGATGTATCCTGACAGCCGCACACCCATCACCTTCTTCCACCAATCACAGTGATGTTCTGTCCTCGACTGAGAAAGACTCGTACATGGGCTCAACTGTAAGCAGCCACGTTCAGGACCTCCCCAACAGAGAGGGCAGTATAACTAAATGCTCAGGTCTGACAATATACGACAGGTGAGAGAGCACCGGTCAGCCAATGCACACGAGTTGGGCAAGCTACCTACAAATAGCTGCTGCGTCACTGGAGATGCTGTTCCCCCTATTAATTAAAATGATAAGGATGTACCGAGGTTGACCCAGTCTCAGGAAATGAAAAGCACCAAAGAAAGAGTGCCCCCCACCTTCTTATTTAAAAAAAAACAGAAACAAAGGAAATATATCACTCGAGCAATATAATTTTCCCTAGCTACTGAATCTCTGCGGTGCACCACAAGACCAGAAGATGTAGGAGCAGAAGTAGGCCATTCGGCCCATCGGGTCTGCTCCACCATTCAATGAGATCATGGCTGTTCTGATAATCAGCTCGACCTCTCCCTGATAATCTTCGACTCCACTTTCCTGCCTTTTCTTTTTTTTTATTCATCCACGGGATGTGGGCTTCGCTGGCTGGGCCAGCATTTATTGCCCATCCCTAGTTGCCCTTGAGAAGATGGTGGTGAGCTACCTTCTTGAACCGCTGCAGTCCATAACCCTTGATTCCCTCACTGATTAAAACCCACATGTCGCGGATCAAGTGCACCAATGGGCACTTCTGTGGCGTGACCAGAGCAAGGAAGAGAGACGGGCAGCCAGAACTACCTGCTTTACCACGTAGAGGGCCACTTTGACCAGGCCTGAGAACAGACTCACTAGGGAGTCCCTCCGACTTAACCACCCATGTCCAACCTTCCCATTCCCCCTCACCTCCACACCGAGCGGCTATAGATCAGGAGCTGAAGTGCGACTGAAGTGGAGCCAAACACTGAGGACCAGCCCCCTTCAAAACAGTAGCCCAGGGGCCGCAACCTCTCACGCCACTCAATGTAAAACACAAACTCATTCAGGTGCACAAAAGGTGCAGGCAGGCCAGGAACCCATGAAGTGATTTAAAAGCCTATTCGATGGTTTGCGGTCAGTCTCCCAGACTCCTGGCCACTTGTGGAGGAGCTGACAGCCCACAGGACCACATCTAGTTGGCAAACACTGAGATGTTTCGGCCAATGGTGTTGATCCTGGGGATGCGAGGGTTGTCTTAGGAGTTGAAATGGAGGAGAGAGCGGGTTTGGAAGATGCTGTCTAAGGAGCCTTGGTGAGTGTCTGCAGTGCATCTTGTAGATGGTACACACTGCTGCTACTGTGCATTGGTAGTGGAGGGAGTGAATGTTTGTGGATGGGGTGCCAATCAAGCGGGGCTGCTTTGTCCTGGACGGTGTCGAGCTCCTTGAATGTTGTGGGAGCTGCACTCATCCAGACAAGTGGGGTTTGTTCCATCACACTCCTGACTTGTGCTTTGTAGATGGTGGACAGGCTTTGGGGAGTCAGGAGGTCAGTTACTTCTCACAGGATTCCTAGCCTCTGACCTGCTCTTGTAGCCACAGTATTTATATGGCTAGTCCAGTTCAGTTTCTGGTCAATGGTAACCCCCAGGATGTTGATAATGGGGGATTCAGTGATGGTAATACCATTGAATGTCAAGGAGCGATGGTTATATTCTCTCTTGTTGGAGATGGTCGTTGACTGGCACTTGTGTGGCATGAATGTCACTTGCCACTTGTCAGCCCAAGCCTGCATATTGTCCAGGTCTTGCTGCATTTGGACATGGACTGCTTCAGTATTTGAGGAGTCGTGAATGCTGCTGAACATTGTGCAATCATCAGTGAACATCCCCACTTCTGATGGAAGGAAAGTCATTGATGAAGCAGCTGAAGATGGCTGGGCTGAGGACACTACCCTGAGGAACTCCTGCAGTGATGTCCTGGAGCTGAGATGACTGACCTCCAACAACCACAACCATCTTCCTTTCTGCTAGGTATGACTCCAACCAGTGGAGAGTTTTCCCCCTGATTCCCATTGACTCCAGTTTTGCTAGGGCTCCTTAATGCCACACTTGGTCAAATGCAACCTTGTTGTCAAGAGCAGTCACTCTCACTTCACCTCAGGAGTTCAGCTCTTTTGTCCATGTTTGAACCCAAGGCTGTAATGACGTCAGGAGCTGAGTGGCCCTGGCAAAACCCAAACTGGGTGTCAGTGAGCAAGTTATCACTAAGCAAGTGCCGCTTGATAGCAATGTTGATGAGGCCTTCCATTACTTTACTGATGATGGAGAGTAGACTGATGGGTTGGACTTGTCTTGCTTTTTGTGTATAGGACATACCATACAATCTTCCACATAACCGGGTAGATGCCAGTGTTGTAGCTGTACTGGAACAGCTTGGCTAGGGGTGCAGCAAGTTCTGGAGCACAAGACTTCAGTACTATTGCCGGAATATTGTCAGGGCCCATAGCCTCTGCAGTATCTAGTGCCTTCAGCTGTTTCTTGATATCACGTGGAGTGAATCGAATTGGCTGAAGACTGGCATCTGTGATGCTGGGGACCTCCGGAGGAGGCGAAGATGGATCATCCACTCAGCACTTCTGGCTGAAGATTGTAGCAAATGCTTCAGCCTTATCTTTTGCACTGATGGGCTGGGCTGCCCCATTATTGAGGATGGGGACATTTGTGGAGCCTCCTCCTCCAGAAGGAGGACATTTAAGAGTCAACCACATTGCTGTGGGTCTGGAGTCACATGTAGGCCAGACCAGGTAAGGACAGCAGATTTCCTTCCCTAAAGGACATTAGTGAACCAGATGGGTTTTTACAGCAATCGGCAATGGTTTCGTGGACATCATTAGATTTTCAATTCCAGATTTTTTATTGAATTCAAATTTCACTACCTGCTGTGGTGACATTTGAACCCGGGTGCCCAGAGCATCACCCTGGGTATCTGGAGTACGAGTCCAGTGATAATACCACTACACCACCTCCGTTGAATGTTTTAAGTTATTACATAGAACGATATTGGACGCGGGAGGAAAGGGCTGCTTGGCTAGCAGTGAAAATTCATCCAATGGGAAATCTGTTCATTTCCCAATTGGCAGTGGGAAGGCTGTGCACTCTGAGGATGGATGTGTTGGGCGACCAATGGTGGGAGAGTGGCAGGGGGGGTGGGGGCAGTTGGGCATGGGTGGATCACATGACGATACCTCCGGGAATGTGGCTAACTGGAGTTGGCAACCCGATATTCAATACGAGCTGAGAATCTAAGCTGGGACTAGGTTGACTCAGTTCCACTTTTCGCAGGGATCCTGCTTACTCAGCCAGGCAGGGGACCATAACATCGGATGAGCAGTAGACGGTTCAATGCCTCTGTTAGGACAAGGCTGAAAGCTTTACCTCATACAGTGTTTCCTTTTCCACTAGTCTGAATGGGGCTGGGTCAATCACACACTCGTCCAGGTTAAGCACCTGCTGAAGCTGAGCATACTCCCAATCCTCAACCTGCAGCAAGAAAAATAAAGAAATAAATAAAACCTTTGGAGTCTCCAATCTGCACTGTAGGGACAGGGTGATTATGCCTCACTGCACCAGCTGGAGCAATTTTCAAAAAGCATTATTTGTGTGAATTTTAGTTTCATCAGTGTCAATGCTGAAGGTTGGAACCGTTCCCATTTTACACAACCCCCAGTTTAGATGCAGTTTAGAGTAAAGGCACCTCTACACTGTCCCCATCAAACACTCCCCGGGCAGGTACAGCACGGGTTAGATACAGTGTAAAGCTCCCTCTACACTGTCCCCATCAAACACTCCCAGGACAGGTACAGCACAGGGTTAGATACAGAGTAAAGCTCCCTCTACACTGTCCCCATCAAACACTCCCAGGGCAGTTACAGCATTGGGTTAATGTTAAAACTGAGATTGATAGATTTTTGTTGAGTAAGGGGGTTAAGGCTTATGGAACCAAGGTGGGTAAAAGAATCTAAGATACCGACCAACTATGATCTAATTGAATGGCGGAATGAGCTTGAGGGGCTGAATGGCCTCCTCCTGTTCCTGTGACACACCTGAGGTGGGAGATTGGATTGGGCAGATTGTCAATGCAGGCTCCAAGGCCATGAGAGGGTCTTCCCACCCAGCTGTCGTTAACTTTACCAACTTCTCAAGGGTAGGACAGAGATGGATGGGCCTGCTGTCTTCTCGAGGGTAAGACAGTGTGTAGTGTTAACGTCAATGGACTAGTAATCCAGAGGCCCAGACTAATGCTTTGGAGACATGGGTTCAAATCCCACCACAGCAGCTGGTAGAATTTAAATTCAATCAATAAATCTGGAATATAAAGCTAGTCTCAGTAATGGCGACCATGACAACTACCATCGATGTCGTAAAAACGCATCTGTTTCACTAATGCCCTTTAGGAAAGGAAATCTGCCATCCTCACCTGGTCTGGCCTACATGTGACTCCAGACCCACAGCAATGTGGTGGACTCTAAGCGCCCTCTGATATGGCTGAGCAAGTCACTCAGTTCAAGGGCAATTAGGGATGGGCAACACCCATATCCCATGAAAAAATAAAACCAAGTTGTGCGTTGTTAGTTTCCAGTGATGTCCTTGGGAGTCCCTCAGCTTCAGCTCTCATTCACCTATGCATAATTTCTCTTTAGTTTAGCTGAATGAAGAGTGTCCTTTTGTGGACAGTGTCTGCTGCATGCTGTGCAAACAGAATCTCTCCCAATGTCAATTCACAGTATTTGGTGACTGGTAACACACACTGACAGATTTCCACATGGATCAGAGGCCTGGGTCTAATTCTACATCCTGTTGTTGCAGGACGCTAAGGTGCTGGTGGGGCTGACATTGGTTCAGTGCCTCTCTGTACGACTTCTGGCGACTTCTGTTGAGTGTCAGCCTTGGCTTGGTCACTCTGTGTCCTCTGGAGGCCGTGGGTTCAAATCTAATCCCTGGGCTTGAGCACACACATCCTGACTGCCATTCCACTGCTGGACTGGGGGAGTGCTGCATTGTTGGAACCACCCCCTTTCCAGGAGTCCTTGAACTGTGGCCCTGCCGGTCTGGTCGTGTGGACATAAAGGATCCCTTTGGCTCAACTGGAAGAAGAGCAGGAGAGTTCGCCCACTGTCTTGGCCAATATTCCTCCCTCAACCAACACCGCCCAAAAGACAAATTAGCTGGTCATTTATCGCATTCAATCTTTGTGAGATCTTGCTATATCTGTCAATAGCTGTCAAATTAGCCCCAACGACAAAAAATGAATAGGCTGTGAAGTGCTTTGGGATGTTCTGAAGACATGAAAGGTACATAAAAGCTAGTTCTTTCTTTAAAACAGATAAGAAACACCATTACCTCCCATGTGGTCATCGTGTCAAAGACTTCCTCTCCATCCTGGAACAGAAGTCAAATCAAGAATGTTTATTGGGACAATGAGTATCTTTTATTCATTGAATGTGAGGTTTGGGATGATGTGCAGCATTCCTCACCCCTGCTTTGCTTGATTTGGTCAGACACATTGATGGAACCAAAACAGAATCCCCTATTTTCCTTATGGCCAACTGGTCACCCTGGGGACCTCCTTAGATTTTTTTAAAAATTCTTTCATGGGACGTGGGGTTCACTGGCTGGGCCAGCATTTATTGCCCATGCCAAATTGCCCTCGAGAAGGTGGTGGTGAGCCACCTTCTTGAACTGCTGCAGTCCATGTGGTGTAGGTACACCCACAGTGCTGTTAGAGAGGTTGTTCCAGGATTTTGACCTAGCAACAGTGAAGGAACGGCCGATGTAGTTCCAGGTCAGCAAGGTATATGACTTGGAGAGGAATTTGCAGATGGTGGTGTTCCCATGTGTCTGCTGCCCTTGTCCTTCTGGTGGTACAGGTTGCAGATTTGGAAAGTGCTGTTGAAGGAGCTTTGTCGAGTTCCTGCAATGCACCTTGTAGCTGGTACACACTGCTGACACTGTGTGCCAGTGGTGGAGGGAGTGAATATTTGTGGATGGGGTGCCAATCAAGCGGGCTGCTTTGTCCTGGGATGTTGTCAGGCTTTTTAGGTGTTGCGAGAGCTGCACTCATCCAGGCAAGTGGGGAGTATTCCATCACACTCCTGACTTGTGCCTTGTAAATGGTGGACAGGCTTTGGGGAGTCAGGAGGTGAGTTACTCACTGCAGAAACCCCAGCGTCTGACCTGCTCTTGTGGCCACAGTATTTATATGGCTGGTCCAGTTCAGTTTCTGGTCACTGGTAGCCCCCAGGATGTTCACAGAGGAGGAGTCAGTGATGGTAATGCCATTGAATGTCAAGATGGTTAGATTCTCTCTTCTTGGAGATGGTCATTGCCTGGTGCTTGTGTGATGGTCACAGTGGCATATCTTTACTAAACCCTTGTGCCATGCCCCAACCCTGTCAAACTCCGCTGGCTCCAGCCTAGGTATCAACGGGCAGTGCAAAAATTCTCTACCAGCTCCCACTTTGTCCATAATTCAATGGGTGATGCTCCTCCCCAACCTCCCTGCCTTTTCTCCTCCCAGAAAATGAAATGTCCCATCAGACGGAAATTAAAACTCCTTCCTTCCTGAACTGCAGTCGGATCGGCAAGTTTAATTAACATCGGCCGTCATTACCAGGGTGTAACAACGAAATCGCTTCTGCTTGTTTGATTTTGATGGGCGACTTTCTTGAACCACCTTGGCCTGTCAAGGAGAAAAGACACCACATGAGAAAGTTTTTTCTCTCCCTCCTCTCCCTTGTATTTTTTGCACTTTGTTCCTTTCCACCTCTTATAAAGTGTCCCAGCTCAGAGGGAGAATGGGCAAGCTAGTTCCATCTCTCAGCAACGTCAAGGTGTAACCAGCCTCCTCAGAGGGCAGGGGGGGGGGGGGGGGGGCG
This sequence comes from Cetorhinus maximus, assembly GCF_964194155.1. Classification (NCBI taxonomy): domain Eukaryota; kingdom Metazoa; phylum Chordata; class Chondrichthyes; order Lamniformes; family Cetorhinidae; genus Cetorhinus; species Cetorhinus maximus. The sequence continues at coordinate 184,577 of NW_027596578.1, forward strand.
GGGAGACCTCGGGGGAGGGGGGTGGTGGCGACTCGTCCTCCAGGTTCCCTCCTCGTCTCCCTCAGAGGCTGTCCCATCCTTATGACCCGATCGAGCCTGGATAGCCAATCAGCAGAAGGTCTGCATTCGACTTTACTGAGGGGCCACCAGCTCTCAGGGGCAAGGGCAAGGCAATAACAGTCGCAGAAAGTCACTCCCCTAGCGACCTAGACTCTCTGTCCACTGAGAAGGTTTAGCGGGAATGAGTTGGTGATAAAGTGCACGCTTTCATCAACACGGGAGAAGTATCTGGGGCCCTACCTCTTCATTTTCAATATAGATGTTGTCTTCTCTGTGGAACTGTTGGGTTTCAGGAGGGCGGGAGTCTGAAATAAAATCCCAAGAACAAGAGGTGAGAGGCACTTCGTACTGTGTTTCAGTTCTGGTCTCCAAGGCACAAGGGGAGCATTCAAACCCCAAAGGCAGTCCCCAGAATGATATTTGGGCGAAAGGGGTTAAGTTATGAGGACAGGTTGCACAGACTAGGCTTGTATTCCCTCCAGTGTAGAAGATTAATGGGTAATCTAATTGAGGTGTTAAAGGATGATTAAAGGATTTTACAGGCTAGGGAGAGAGAGAAATTATTTCCTCCCTTTGAGGAAGTCCAGAGCAAGGGAGCAGAACTTAAAATTCAAGCTAGGCCATTCAGGGGTGATGTCTCTTCACACAAAGTGGGGGTGGGAATCTCGAATTCTCTCCCCCCTCCAAGCATGTGGATACTGGGGGTCAATTGAAACGGTTATTAAAAGGGGTATGGAAGCAAAGTAGGTAAGTGGAGTTAAAATACAGATCAGCCATGAGCTAATTGCATGGCAGAACAGGCTTGAGGGGTTGAATGGCCTCCTCCTGACCCTGTGTTTCTATTACAAAGTCCTGGGAACAGGGGCAATTGTGACCAGTTTCTACAGCGGAACAGGCAGCGATGAAGAACTTGCTAAGTGGGATGTGATGTGCCCAGGTTAGTGTCCTACAGACTTGGCTCTACATTACCTGGACCATGAATCTAGTGTTGTGATCTGTGAGGAGGAGAGTGTAGAATTTCAAAAGGATGCAGACAGGTGGGTGGAGTGGAGCGGCAAGTGGCAGATGAAATTTAATACCGAGAAGTGTGAAGTGATTTATTTTGGTAGGAAGAAAGGGTACAATTCTAAAGGGGGTGCAGGAGCAGAGGGACCTGGATGTACATGTGCATAAGTCATTGAAGGTGGAAGGACAGGTTGAGAGCGCGGTTAATAAAGCATACAGCATCCTGGGTTTTACTAATAGGGGCATAGACTAGAAGAGCAAGGAGGTTATGTTAAACTTGTATAAAACACTGGTTTCTCCTCAACTGGAGTATTGTGTCCAGTTCTGGGCACCACGCTTTAGGAAGGATGTGAAGGCATTAGAGAGAGTGCAGAAAAAATTCACAAGAATGGTTCCAGGGATGAGGAACTTTAGTAACATGGATAGACTGGAGAAGTTGGGACTGTTTTCCTTGGAGAAGCGAAGGTTGAGAGGAGATTTGATCAAGGTGTTCAAAATCATGAAGGGTCTGGACAGAGTAGATAGGGAGAAACTGTTCCCATTGATGGAAGGATTGAGAACGAGAGAGCACAGATTTAAGGTAATTGGCAAAAGAAGCAATGGAGAGACGAGGAGAAACCTTTTTACACAACGAGTGGTTAGGATTGGAACGCACTGCCTGAGAGTGTGGTGGAGGCAGGTTCAATCGAGGCATTCAAGAGGGAGTTGGATTATTATCTGAAAAGGAAGAATGTGCAGGGTTACAGGGAGAAGGTGGAGGAATGGCACGAGGTGAACTGCTCCGTCAGAGAGCCGGCGCAGAAATGATGGGCTTGAGTGTTGTGGGAGCTGCACTCATCCAGGCAAGTGGGGAGTATTCCATCACACTCCTGACTTGTGGCTTGTAGATGGTGGACAGGCTCTGGGGTGTCAGGAGGTGAGTTACTCGTCACTGGGTTCCCAGCCTCTGACCTGCTCTTGTAGACACAATATTTATATATCTGGTTCAGTTCAGTTTCTAGTCAATGGTAACCCCCAGAATGTTGACAGTGTGACGCACCTGGGATTGCCAACAGTTGGTAGTGGGGTTGGCAGTGGTGGCAGGGTGGATGAGGGCAGGGTTGATGGAGAAAAGAAAACAGGGGAATGTAAGGGCACTCCAACAGCAAAGTTGGAGGGTGGCATGGGAAAGGTGGTGGGGGCTGGGTTGGAACAGCACCTGAGGGGTTGGAATGGGGTTGGGAAGAAGGTAGAGGATGGGGTGGGAATGAAATAAGAGGAATGGTATGGGAAGGCTAAAATGGCCTGGGATGGGAATTTACTGAGCTACAGTCGCAATAAGGACACTCATTCCATTACAAATGTTTTGGAGGTACCTGTTAGTCTTTAAATAAGAGATTTAACTACTATTTACAATCAAAAGAACTTGTGGAATCACTGACAGGAGGAAAAAGGGTTTTTTTTAAGCTTCTGACCCATATACTCCTCTCCGCACTTCCTCTCACCGCCTACCCCCCCCACCCACATGAAAATTAGGTTTCACTCAGATTCAACAAACATGGAAAGTGCTGGACCATAAATAGAGAGAAATTATCTCCCCAGTCTGGCATACACAGGGCATTAAGACCACCACCAGGTGAGGCAAGGGAGACTTAGGAAGAACTTTCTACACAGAGGGTCGTTAGGACATGAATGTTTGACCAGGGACATTGAGGAAGGGAAGTAGAATCCGAAATGACTTTTACAATATTTGAAAAATAAAGATATTATAGGGAAACATATAGGTGATAGAGCACCATCAGAGAGCAGGAACAGGTAGACATGGGAGTGAGCAGACACCACTAAATGCCAACGCATTTAGGGATGGGCAATAAATGCTGGCCTAGCCAGCAATGCCCACATCCCATGAACAAATAAAACGGTTTACTAGACTAATACCAGGAATGGGCGGGTTGTCTTATGAGGAAAGGCTGGACAGGCTAGGCTTGTGTCCACTGGAACTTAGAAAACTAAGAGGTGACTTCATTGAAACATATAAGATCCTGAGGGGCTTTGACAGGGTGGATGTGGAGAGGATGTTTCCTCTTGTGGGCGAATCAAGAACGAGGGGGTCACAGTTTAAAAATAAGAGGTCGCTCATATACGACAGAGTTGAGGAGAATTTTTTTCTCTCAGAGAGTTGTGAGTCTTTGGAACTCTCTTCCTCAAAAGGCAGTCGAAGCAGAGTCTTTAAATATTTTTAAGGCAGAGCTAGATAGATTCTTTATTAACAAGGGGGTGAAAGGTTATCGGGAGTAGGCAGGAATGTGGTGTTGAGGTTACATTCAGATCAGCCGTGATCTTATTGAATGGCGGAGCAGGCTCAAGGGGCCGAGTGGCCTACCCCGCTCTTAATTTGTAAAAAAATGTGCACACATTTGCACACAGATATACTCATTTTATTCATTCATGGGATGTAGCTATCATTGGCAAGGCCAGCATTTATTGCCCATTCCTAATTGCCCTTGCGAAGGTGGTGATGAGCTGCCTTCTTGAATATAATTGAGTGGTTTCTAGGCCATTTTAGTCGGCAAACATATTGCTGCGGGTTTGGTAAGCAGGTAGGAATGTCAGGTTTCTTTCCCTAAAGGGCATTAGTGAACCAGATGGGTCTTCACATTCACCCTGTAGTCTCATGGTCATCATTACTGGCAGCTTTTTAAAAAAATTCCAGATTTATTAACTAACTGAATTTAAATTCCCCCACCGCACTGGTGGGGGTTTGAACTCACGAGTCTCACCTATTAGGTCCAGGCCTCCGGATTACTAGTCTAGTAACCATTATGCTACCCTGTAAATGTACATACGCAGGCACATACACAAATACAGACAGACCTATACACACAGGCACAAAAGCGTGCACATAACCTAAAATAAAAACTGCTTATACATACGGATGCAGATACAAAATTACTTGTCCGCACAAGTCCGCGGACACAACTACACATGCATGCACACAGAATGGGTTCACGGGTACGCATGTCGACACAAACACAAACGTATGTTACTCACCGTCAGAACCAATTCTATCGGAACATGAGTTATTCTGAATTAAAGAAAACATTAGCATAAACGTGAGTTGCTTTAGATACAGCTCTATGACCGACACAAATACTCTTCTGAAACCCACAGGCACATTTTGATATATTTTAAACGAGACTTATGAAATGTCCAGCTGCTTATGAACAATAAAATAAATTTGGCGTTTCACCTTCTTTAACTCAGAATTTGTTTTGCCTCACAAGTTTATTTATTTTTTTAACCAAACCCACGCAGCCACCCCCGCTCCCTCCACCCCCCCAACCAACAAAATATTTTTATAGTTAGTCGCTATTGCGGTAGCATTAGGATAGGCAATGAGTGCCTTTGTCTTCTGATAGCCTAATCATCACATCATGTTCACCGTTGCCCATGTGCTCCAAGCACTGCCAAGAGTTGGCCTAATGATGGGAGCTGGGGCCTGGGGTTATCCCTACTCCACTCCAGATAACACCAATGCTCTAACTTGATTGGGTGTTCCTGAATGGGGAACTCATCAACACACCCACATATATTTTGGTGGTGGTGGTGGGCCCTTAATGTTATTCCTGTCATCTTCTTCCCTCTGGGCTTAGATAAGTGAGTTGAATCCCTGTTGGAAGGGCATGCACTCTCTGTAACAATCCAATTGGAACGTCACCCTGTGCAGGTCCCTCAATACTTTGACTCAGAGACTCTTTCGATGCAATGGTGAGTCCATGAATGGAGTGGCATTTCTGGGACAATGGTCATTCTGGTTTCCCCTTTCATTTTGGAAAAAAAAAGCAAGACCCTCTCCATCCCTCCCCCCACCCCCCTCCCAAGCCTCCATTACTCACCTCATGATCTGATAAAGCCTCTGTAGGTTGCCTCGATTGTTCCAGAATGTACCGCAGCCTCCTCTCTGGGCTCAGTTGCTCTGCGAGGAGTTTGGCGAGATTTTTACGTTTGATGGATCCCAGCAGAACCTTGGACTCTATAAGGCCAAAGGAAGTTTTACATGATGTCTGTGACAATCTTTTATTAATTGTAATTCCATCCCTGCCCCAGTGATATCTTTTAAGGATTTGCTTGGGGTTTTATGGTTACATTCCCATCCTTTTCACATGCTCTACTTGTCAAGGAACTATCATAAATTTCCTAATATTATTGTGGGATATTTTAAAGCAGGCTTATGTATGTGTGTGTATAATTCTATGTGTGGGGTTAATTTAATTAAACTAAAGATGGTTAGACTGCAAGATTTAAATTATCAGAGAAGTGAGGTGTAAAACAGGTATTTGAAATGGAAATGAGTAAAGCTAGGATGAGACCAGCAGATACGGTGTGAATGAAATTTGCATCTTTTAGATAAGTAGAGGAGTGTTTGATTTTCAAAGGGACAAGGAAAATGTTTGCAACTGGCAAGATTAATAAGGCATTGATTTTTTCCAAAAGTGCTAGCCATGATGAGAACATGAAAGGTTTTTATATTCTGTGAAAAGTAACTTCAAAGACAAGTGGAAACAATGGGATTGAAAGGCGACTATGTGAAACAGACTTGGGAAAAAAGCCTCTAGCCACCCTGCAGAAGTTTGCTGTTCCAGTAACCAAAGTTGTGTTAAAAGCCTTTGGAAGTCCATTGACCAGTGGGTGCTTGTGCTAAAATTGCTGGATTTATAAATTTGGAATCTATTTGGACTGTTGCCTTAAAGAGGGTGTGTAGTTAGGATTCTGGTTAAGTAGAAATTTTGGGAACTGTTATAACTGTGTCACTGTAATCTTGTGTGTGTTTAAGTTTGTTCTTCTTTTGTTAATGTCTTAATTTAATCTTTAAAATCTCTAAAGTTGGTAGTAGACTCATTACTTGTGACTTCAGTACACCAGCCTTCTCGTAATAAATACAAATTGCAAAATTGTTGTGATAGTGTGGCCAAGTTTCCCTTGCGGATTTGGTCATCCTGGCATATACCACCTGCCATTATCATAACACACTCTTGAAGATGTCAGCCCCAGCTGGAGTGGTGTTCTGCAAGCATGGAAGCTCTTTGATGTCTCACCCTTGCTGGGAAAAGGTTAAGTTAACCGATTGATTGCGGTTGAAGTGTGAGGCAGTTGAACAGTTCCCTTGTAATTTAGAGCTGCCTTAGGGGTAGCTACCATCACATAGGATTACATAAATAGGCTATATGGCACATTCAGCTCATCTCGTCTATGCTGGTATTTATGCTCCACATGAGCCTCCTCTGACCCTTCTTCATCTCACCCTTTCACCATATCTTTCTATTCCTCTCTACCTCATGTATTTATCCAGCTTCCTCTTAACTGCATCCATACTATATTCACCTCAACCACACCCTGTGGTAGCGAATTCCACGTTCTTACCATTCCCTGGATAAAGAAGTTTCTCCTGAATTCCCTATTGGATTTCTTGGAGACTATATTGTATTGATGGCCTCTAGTTATGCTCTCCCCCATAAGAAGAAACATTCTCTCTGTGTCCACTCAGTCAAAACCTTTTAAACCATTTTAAAGACCCCCTCAGCCTTCCTAAATATGACATCTTGACTGGCTTCAACAAGACTATATAGGCCCTAAGGGGCTTCAGCATGCTGTATTTCTAAAGATTAATTTATGGGATGTGGGCATCGCTGGCTAGGCCAGCATTTATTGCCCATCCCTAATTGCCCATTGAGAAGGAGGTGGTGAGCCACCTTCTTGAACCGCTACAGTCCCTGTGGTGTAGGTGCACCCACAGTGCTGTTAGGGAGGGAGTTCCAGGATTTTGACCCAGCGTCAGTGAAGGAACGGTGATATATTTCCAAGGCAGGATGGTGAGTGGCTTGGAGGGGAATTTCCAGGTGGTGATATTCCCATGTATCTGCTGCCCTTGTCCTTCTAGATGGTAGTGGTCGTGGGTTTGGAAGGTGCTGCCTAAGGGGTCTTGATGAGTTGCTGCAGTGCATCTTGTAGATGATACACGCTGCTGCCACTGTGCGTCGGTGCTGGAGGGGGTGAATGTTTGTGGATGGGGTGCCAGTGATGTGACACTATTAGATTAGTGTGTCCACTTTATATCGAATGAATATGTGAGTATGTTTATCTAACACTTCGTGTCAAGTAAAATTCCTACATCCCATCTTCAAACGTACCTGGGCCGTACCATTGAGCTCTGTTCATTGTCCATTCTACATGAGTAGCCATGCCTATCAGGCAAGGCCTTCACTCTCCCACCTTCTGGATATATTTCACAGCCAGCACTATTCATGCTTCCAATGTCCTTCCCTGCACCCAGCTTATCCGACACAAGAACAGAAGAGATAGGAGCAGGTGTAGACCACTCGGCCCATCGAGCCTGCTCCACTATTCAAAACGATCATGGCTAATCTTGGCCTTCAACTCCACTTCCCTGTCCATTCCCCATATCCCTTATTTCTCTGAGGGACCAAAAATCTTGTCTATCCCAGCCTTAAATGACACCATACCCAGCTAGGATTAGGAGGAAACCCTTCAAGACTGTTCTGCCCTTTAATCTGATTATTACTGATCTGTATTTTTACTCCATTTGCCTACCTTGGCTCCAAAACCTTTAATAACCTTGCCTAACCTAAATCTATAACCTCATTTTTGAAATTTTCTGACTGTCATTGAGGCCACAATATTCAGACACTGACTTTATCACAACGGACTCTGTCAACTGTGACAGAATCCGTTCGATATGTCTCTGAAGTCATTGTACAAAGAATACCTTGTCTTTACAGACAGAATTATACAGAGGTACCTGTTGAGTCAACCAGGGGAAACTGTTTCAGCTCTGTGTTCTTCAGCAGGTTTCGGATGTCTTTATATTTCAAATCCTTTGCCAGATACTTCAGGTCGGTCACCATAAAGTCCTCCGCGTAGATATCATGGGCGCTGGAATTAGAAGCCTGGCAATCAGCAGGGAATCCTGACATCCACAAACTGTGACCTGACTTGCGATCTCTTTCTTTTGTCAGCTCTGCTCCCGAAGCACTGGCTTTCATGGTGTTACAGTTCTACCCTTCGATACATCGGCCAAGTGGTCATTTACCAACTCAGATCAGCAGGGTTCAGCTATTTGACTGTAAGGTGCATCACAACCAAGTCTGAGAATGTCTTCTTTGATCATCTACAGGCAGGTGTAGACACTACGCATGCGCGCATGTGCACACGCATACACGCACACACATATTTGTGTACTTGCCTTTAGATGCACAGGCTCAGGTGAAGAGTATTCCTTCATACTCCTGACTTGTGCCTTCTTGGTGGTACAGATACTTTAGGGGTCAGTTCTAGATGGTGTTTATGTGGCTGGCACAATCGAGTTTCTGACCAACAACTACCTCCCCAGGATGTTGATTGTGGCAATTTGGTGATGGTGATGCTATGGGAAGTCATGGTGAGGTGGTGGTTAGACATTCTCTTGTTGGAGATGGTCATTGCCTGGCACTTGTGTAGTGCAATTGTTATATGTCACTTATCAGCCCAAGGCTGGATGTTGTCCACGTCTTGTGGATGGGCTCATGGACTTCATCATCTGAAAAATCTAGGGTTGTTCTCCATGGAGCAAAGCAAGTTGCGGGGAGATTTGACAGAGGTGTACAAGATGATGACAGGTTTAGAAAAGCTGTTCCCATTACCTGATGATACAAGGTCTTGGGGGACATTTAAGATTTCGGGCAAGAGCTGCCAGGGGAATGTGAGGAAGAATATTTTTATCCAGTGAGTGATGATGACCTGGAACTCGCTGCCCACAAGGGTGGTGGAAAGCAGACACAATGGACGATTTCAAAAATAAATTGGATGGGCTCCGACGATAGAGTAGGGGAGCGGCAATGGGACTGAGTGGGTTGCTCTACAGAGAGCCAACATGGACTTGATAGGCCAAATGGCCTCCTTCTGTGCCACAATGACTCTATGAATTGTGAATGGTGCTGAACATCATGCAATTATCAGTGAACATCCCCGTTTCTGACAATGATGGTGGAGGGAAGGTCATTGATGAAGCAGCTGAGGAAGGCATCGGCCTTGGACACCACCCTGAGGAACTCCTGCAGTGATGGCCTGAGCTGATTGGCCTCCAAGCAGTCACCATCATCTCCCTTTGTGCCAGCTATGACTCCAGCCAGTAGCGAGATCCCTAGGAACACGCGCACCACACCCCCCCACGACCCAATCCGACACTAGACTGCCCCTGAGAGACCTGCATTTATACAGTGTCTTTCAAAACCTCAGGAAGTCCCAAATTGTTTTACAGCCAAGGAAGTATTTTTGAAGCATCTAGTTGCTGTTATAATGTAGCAAAGGTGGCAGCCAACAGCAAACTCCCACAATCAGAAATGTGATAATGACCAGATCGTGTGTTTTAGTGATGCTAATTGAAGCATAAACATTTGTTTTCTTGGTTGAGAAGCTGGAGGTAACTGTCCAGCTCTTCTTCCAAAACAGCCATGTTCATCTGAGGGTCTCGATTTAATGTTTAACCCACAAGGTGGCACCTCTGACAGAGCAATGTTAGAGTGTCAGCCTAGATTATGCACTCAGGTGGGGCTTGAACCCTTCAAGAGTCTGACTCTGAGGTGAGAGTGCTGCCCACTGAGCCCCCAGCTCAGCATAACGAACACTCAAAAGCATGGACCCAGTACATTCATTCTTTCCCTTACCCACTTTTCCCCACTGTCAGCTTGGGCAGGTAGGGCAGCTTCTTCACAATGACGATCCCGTCGAAGAAGGACGGCTGGGATCGTTGGCTGATCACATTGGCGACCAACACAGCAATGAGGACCGGCAGGATGTGGGACATTTGCCCCGTCAGCTCAAAAACCAGCACCGCGGTGGAGATGGTGTGGGTGACTGCCCCAGAATAGGCTGCAGCCCCTACGGAGAAAGAGAGAGAGAGAGAGAGAGAGTACAAGCATGGTAAGGGAGGGGCTCGTTCGAGACTGGAAACTGGACCTGTGGTAACCCACGAGTCCCTCTTTTCACATGTTCTTTAATGAACTGTGGAACAATTATCCCACTTGAGTATTGCTGAAAACAGAGACATGTTGTTGAATCTTTTCATCTTTCATTCATCAGGGCAGATGCAAGAATGCCAAATTTCAAAGGGACCAAAAATTTAAACTTCATGAGAAAAGGGTGATGATTGGTTGGCAAGCTGATTGATTAGTCGAGACGTTGCCATGGAGAAAGCACCAGGGAACTATTGTTCCCCATGTTTTTGTTTAATTCAAAAAAGGTGCAATGCCCGGACATGTTCCTTTTGTCTGCAGAGGACAGGTCCCTGCATATCAACATATGTAACTTCTAGCAAGCGTAAGTGAGTCACTTTGTGAACCCAACTAACTATTTACAACATTTAATACACATTGATAGGAGTTTTAACACTGCTACGCTGCTGAAAGTCAAAGGGGAGGGGCAGTAATGAGGCTGTGAAAGTGGGGGTCACAGAACTGTGCACACGGTAAAAGGTTCTAAAGGGTTTTGTGGCTGTCAGAGATTAAAGGCAATCAGATATTGAAAATTCTGGCTCTGAAGGAATAGTTGGAAGGACATTGGGAATCTGGCAAACAGATTTTTTCCATCTTTGGTTCAGGGACTTTGACCTGATGGGATAGATGTTCAAATTTTCACCTGGTGGTGTGTTGGCCCATGTGCTTTTAGGAACATTCCTACATTTTATGTTCGGGTGGTGGCCCTTTAAGAACTAGGTTTCTCTAGAAGATGATTTCTTGTAAAAAAAAAAGCAGCTTGCTTTCAGTAATTGAGCATGTGACCAAGCTGCCTGGGAAGTAAACAATAATAATGCAAAAGGGTCAACAAAAAGTTAATTATAGGGGGAGTAGATTCCTAGGTGTGGTTCTGTTTCAACATGTTTAGTTTTAATTTATTATGGGCTGGATTCAGGGAACACTGCTTTCCAGCGGAATTTGGTTGAAATTCTGTTTGCTGGCTAAAAGGGTTTAAAACCCTTGATAACTGAAGGACTCTATTAACAGTGAGTTGGACTTCTGGTATAGCCAAGCTGAGAAGTGATAGAGAGAGAGAGAGTTCTAGATACAAGGCTCCAAAATTAAAGAACATTAGAACCAAGAGAACTCTGACCTGAGGTGGCTATGCTTAAGGCACTAGCAATGCTTGTGTTGAACTGGGAGTCTACAACCATTGAATGATTGGAGGAGATTCAAAGGAACAACCTTGCTGGAGGAAAGAGAAGCAGTCAATAAATCTCAGCCCTTATATGAATTTTGAAACAGTACTCAGACCAAGTGGTTAATCTTCCAATTTCTGCTAAGTATCTGACTTGAGTTTTGGGGGATATGAGTCAAATGGGTGGAAAAGGAAATTTGAGTTTAAGAAGTTCGGTTTAGAATATAAGTAAATGTATTCATTGTACTTTTCATATCTTCAACACAACTGACCATTTAAGATAGAGTATAGTCGTTAGTATCCATGTAAGATTATTTTGTTTTAAAAAGTGAATCGTGTGGCTTCATTCTTTAAGTAAACACCAGGGTTTTTCGATTCCCAAAACAAAGTTACTGGTCACTACTGAGATCATAATGGTGGGGATAGGTCACAAGTTATGGACAATTAATTTCATTCACTTTATTGCAGAAGATAATCAAGATGGTTTCTATAATGGGTGTCCAATGTACAAAGCCAGTTTAACTGCTGATGGCAAACTGAAGACCTACCCTAATATGTGAGCTGCTGACATAGTGGTAATGTTAATTAAGTAGTAACCCAGAGACCCAGGCTAGTGCTCTGGGTATACGGGTTCAAATGGCATATGCTGGAATTTGAATTCGATCAATAAATCTGGAATATAAAACTAGTCTCAATGGTGGTGACCATGACAACTATCATTGATTGTCATAAAACCCCATCTGGTTCACTCATGTCCTTTAGGGTAGGAAATCTGCCATCCTTACCTGGTCTGACCTACGTGTGACTCTAGACCCACAGCACAGCAATGTTTCATATAAGGGCTGAGATTTCTTAACTGCCCTCTGAACTGGCCCAGCAAGCCACTCAGTTCAGTTCAAGGGCCTTGCCATCAATGCCCATATCCCATCCGAAAGAATTAAAAATAGTCTTGGGGGCTGCAGCAAGAGGGATTGGGAAAGAGGGTCATAATCATGCCATGGTATCTTCTATGTCTGCCTGAGAGGGGCTTCTGGTTAACACCCCACCTGAAAGACAGCACCTCCTCCAGTACGGCACTGGAAGAGTCAGCCATAATTATGTGCTTGAGGATCCACAACCCTGTGTCCCACAGTGACTGTACTAGCCATCAGCTATCTAACACTTTTGGGTAGCCGAAGGGTGCGGAATTCTTTCCCCCACCTTGACACAGTAGAGGAGAAGGTTTGAGGTGAGGTCCTGTCTGTGTGGGCCTCAAAACAGTGGCAACAACATCATATACAGATAAAACACTATTAAGCTAATAAAAGTTCCTACTGGGGGATGGTCAAATAAAATCTGACACCAAGCTACATAAGGAGATATTAGAATAGGCCACCAAACATTTGATCAAAAGAGTAGCTTTTAAGGACCATCTGAAAGGAGAAGAGAGAGGGATAGAGAGGCGGAGGGGTGTAGGGAGCATGGGGGAGGTTTAAAAGATAGAGGGTGGGGTGGGGTGGGGTGGGGGGCGGGGGTGGGTAAGGTCATGGAGGGATTGGAAAATGAGGATGAGGATTTTAAAAGGGAGGCATTGCTTGTCCAGGAGCCGAGGTAGGTCAGTGAGCAGAGGGGTGAATGGGACTTGGTGCGAGTTAGGGTACAGATGGTGGAGTTTTGGATGAGCTCATATTTATGGAGAAGGAGGAAGAGTGTCAGTGTCACTGATACTCATGACCTCCCTTCCCCTTCTTGAATTACTCATCATTTGTGACATCAGCCCAAGGTCACTGAAGTAGGTTATAGCTCCTCCTACTGCTTGGCAGAGGAAAATATGTAATAAAATGTGCTCAGTCACCTGCCAATGCATATCCAGAAGGAGTAATTTTGATGTGAATTCCCTCCGAAATGATTCCTTCTGGAAAGATCTTGGCCATTATCTCTCCATACAGCCGTCCGAGTCCAGCACCTGTGCAAAGAGTTTTTGAAACTTTGCTGCTTAAATGAAAATCTGAGCCATTCAAACACTCCGAGGGCAGCTACAGCATGGGGTTAATTACAGAGTAAAGCTCCCTCTACACTATCCCCATCAAACACACCTAGGACAGGTACAGCATGGGGTTAGATACAGAGTAAAGCTCCCTCTACACTGTCCCCATCAAACACTCCCAGGACAGGTACAGCACGGGGTTAGATACAGAGTAAAGCTCCCTCTACACTATCCCCATCAAACACTCCCAGGGCAGGTACATCACAGGGTTAGATACAGAGTAAAGCTCCTGCTACACTGTCCCCATCAAACACTCCCAGGACAAGTACAGCACGGGGGTTAGCTACAGAGTCAAGCTCCCTCTATACTGTCCCCATCAAACATTCCCAGGACAAGTACAGCACGGGGGTTAGATATAGAGTAAAGCTCCCTCTACACTGTCCCCATCAAACACTCCCAGGACAGGTACAGCACGGGGTTAGATATAGAGTAAAGCTCCCTCTACACTGTCCCCATCAAACATTCCCAGGGCAGGTACAGCACAGTGTTAGATACAGAATTAAGCTTTCTCTATATCTTCAGAAAGCAATCAGAAAATTTACTTTAGGAAAATTTACTTGACATCTTTAAATTCTATAATTGCACAAAAATCTGACCAGTGGTTTTAGCCTGTTGTAGCATTGTGATTTCAGATTGACACGAGGGTATTGTGCCCTAAATCCAGTGAGTAATTTACTGTGATCAGGGTTAACTGTTTGAGCTGGGCTAAACTACCACATCTAGTTGAACCTGCTAGAGCCTGCTTATAGTTCGCATGGGGGAAAGTGTATTGAAATCATGCTTACCATAAACAAAAACAGGCAGAAAGTAACCTGCAGGAACGACCATCGTCGTGGCCAACAGCAGCATGAAGAACTAAAGGTAAAAAGAGACAAGAACAATCAGGACACAAAGCTTCACTTTCCCCAGGAGGTGTCAGCCCTGGCTCTCTCACCTCTGAGTCAGAAAACTGTGGGCTCAAGACCCACTCCAGATACTTGCATACATACTTTTGGCTGACTTGCCTGCTGAGGTAGTGCTTCATTGTCAGAGGTGCTGTTTCTTTTGGGTGAATCGGTAGACCTGCCCTCTCATGGTGGATGTAAAAGAACCAATGGAAAGCTGAGAAGTTCTGCCCAGCGCCCTGGCTAAGATTTATCCCTTGATCATTGGCAACTCGTCTGGATTTCCTACTCATTTAGACTCATAGAGCTGGGTTTTCACGGAGCCCAGTCAGAGACCTTTAAAAATGGCGGGCAGGACCCAGATTTGGAAGTCTTGCCCGCCATTTCTGACAGATCTAATTTTTGCCAGCAGGGGCAAAGAGGCAGGCATGAATCACACAGGTGGGCAATCTGAACTCAACAGGGCCATTTGAAATCAGTGCTGTGTTCAAACAGAGCCCATTTAACTCTTCCAAGGCCTTTAACCTCAGTGAGGGAGTCACGAATTTATGGAGTAGATGTAAACACTTGTGAAGGGCAGATAAGATCTGTTTAAGTGTCATGGCCTCAAGTGTCTTTAAATCCCCAGAGCTTTAAACATAAAAAAGGCCGAAGCCATCAGTTAGAATAAAAAAAAACCTGTGCTTGATTGACAGGCTATCTGGTGTAGGTTAGAAAATAGACATTACAATCCAAAGGGTTGTTACTACAGCTTAGGTCATTATGAATGCTTGGCTGAGTTTCAAAAGCAAAAAAAAACACACACTTATGTCAGTGGTAGTGGTCGGGTGGTGGGGGCCTGGGTGCTGAGTCCATATTTTGGTAAACAGGTTATTAAATAATTAGCTGCATTTGATGTGGTTACTGAATTGAAATTTGTTTTTATAACTGATTGAGGGGATTTAAGATCTTTGACTGGGTTTCATGAATGGGAGTTTTGTTCAGTATCAAGTGTTCATGCGTGAGATTTATCTTAGATTGTCAGAAGTTTAATGTTTTTTACTACTCCACATGGCTCTTGAGGTCTTTCCATCGTGGATATTGAGTGAGTGGCTATGGAAGTGACATTGGGGGTATGAGGTGGCCCAGAGGTACGAGATAGCATGGACATGGCATGCAGGAACATGAGGGGCGGGTGAGGGCGAGAGGCTGTGGGGTGTGAGGGCTGGGGGGCCTTACAGATTTTAAAACAACTGGGACAAAGTCCCAGAGAACCGAGGCAGGCCTTGTAACCAGCCTGCATCAGCACTCATCTTCCTCCACACCCCCACACCCCCCAGCCCCCATGGCTGTCTATGACCTGCTTCCAGGGTCTGCAGACCCAACTCAATCTCGCCCCTGCCACCTAGAGCGAAAATTGGGTGTAACGGAACCCTTTAAACTGAGGTGGGTCTGATGAGTCGGGCATTTTCCCAACTCAAGCTACCCACCACAGTAGTGAAAATCCATCCATCTAGTCCTTACAGCACAGAAGGAGGCCAATCAGCCCATTGAGTCCATGCTGGCCCTCTGTCGAGCAATCCAATCAGTCCCATTCCCCTGCTCTATCCACATAGCCCTGTAAGTTCATTTCCCTCAAGTGCCCATCCAATTTCCCTTGACATCGTTCATTGTCTCCAATTCCACCATCCTTGTGGGCAGTAAGTTCCGGACATTACCACTTGCTGCGTAAACATCTTCTTCCTTACATATTCCCTGTATCTCTTGCCCAAAACTTTAAATCTATGTCCCTCTTGTCTTTGTCCCATCAACTAATGGGAACAATTTTTCCTTGTTTACCTTATCTAAACAGGTCATAATCTTGTACACCTTGATCAGACCTCCCTTCAATCTCCTTTGCTCCAAGGAGAACAACCCCAGTGTCTCCCACCTAACCTTGTAGCTAAAATCCCTCATCCCTGGAGCCATTCTGGTAAATCTCCTCTGCACCCTCTCAAGGACTCACACTCCTCCTAAAGTGCGGTGACCAGAACTGGACACAGTACTCTAGTTGTGGCCTAACGAGAGCTTTCTAAGGTAGCATGTAATGCACAAAATATTCTTCTGCTGCCGAAGGGGTCTGTCAGAGTTTAATTGCTGTTTGGTGACTTCAACTCCTATGTTTCAGCAGGGTTTGCAAAAATGACCATCCCAACTCAGACGATGAGCAAGGGTGCAGGCAGCTTCAAAAGAGAAACCTATTCTAAACTAAAAACAAAATGTGGCGAATGCCGGAAATCTGAAATAAAAACAGGAATTTCTGGATGTACTCAGCAGTTCTGGCAGCATCTGTGGAGAGAGAGAAAAACAGTGTTAACATTTTGAGTCAAATATGACACCTTTTTTCAGAATCCCTGAAGAAAAAGCTTCTGAAGAAGAGTCATATCCAACGCGAAATGTTAACTCTGGTTATTTCTGCACAGAAGCTGCCAGACTTGCTGAGGTCTATTCTAAACCCTCACAAGTCACTAGTTGGGCCTCAGCTGGAGTACTGCGTTCAATACTGTTTAGAAAGGAGCTTAAGGCCTTGGAGAGGGTGAAGGGGAGATTTGCGAGATTGGTACCAGGGCTGAGAGACTTCAGTTAATGTGGAGAGATTGGAGAAGCTGGGATTGTTCTCCTTAGAGCAGGGAAGGTTAAGGAGAGATTCAATAGAACTGTTTAGAATAACGTGGGCTGTGACAGAGTAAACATGGAGAAACTGTTTCTAGTGGCAGGAAGGTCACTAAATAGAGGACACAGGTTCAAAATAATTGCCAAAAGGGTGGGTGGGGGGTGCGGTATGGTGGGGAGGATGAGGAGAACTTTTTTTTAACACAGTGAGTTGTTGTGACCTGGAATCTGCTGCCTGAAAGGGCGGTGGAAGCAGATTCAATAGGAACTTTCAAAAGAGAATTGGAAAAATACTTGAAGGAAAAAAACACCCTGCAGGGCTAATGGGGGAAGAGCAGGGGCAGTGGGACTAATTAGATTGATCTATCAAAAAGCTGGCACAGGCATGATGGGCTGAATAGCCTCCTTCTCTGCTGTGACATTCTATGACTATAACCTAGATGCAGAAGACAGAGTGTTTCATCCAGAATTAGGGTCAAAGCCATGGCTGTGCTTGTCCTAGAATGCTTAAACCAACATAGGACCTATTTATACTTTGAAGGCTTCTGAGAAAAAAATATTTGTGCCAAGCTCCCCCTAGGCTTAACGCCAATTCCCTGCCCGATCACTGTGGGAGCACCTTCACCACAAGGGCAGCTAGCGATTCAACAAGGATGCTAACTATCTCCATCTCGGGGCAACCAGGGTTGGGCAAAGAATAACAGCCTTGCCAGAATTACACACATCCTTGGAGCATTGCGCACAGTTTTGGTCTCCATATTTAAGAAAGGATATGATTGCCTTGGAGGCAGTGAAGTGAAGGTTCACTAGATTGGTTCCTGGGGTGAGAGGGTAGTCCTATGATGAGAGGCTGAGTAAATTGGGTCTATATTCTCTTGAGTTTAGAAGGATGAGAGGCGATCTCATTGAAACATACAAGATTCTGAAGGGGCTTGATAGGGTGGACACTAAGAGGTTGTTTCCCCCTGGCTGGGGAATCTAGAACATGGGGACAAAGTCTAAGGATAAGGGGCCAATCATTTAGGACTAAGGTGCAGAGAATTTTCTTCACTCAAAGGGTTGTGAACCGTTAGAATTTTCTACCCCAGAGGGTTGTGGATGCTCCATCGCTGAACACATTTAAGTCTTGGGTAGGTGGATTTTTGGTCTGTAGGGGAATCAAGGGGTATGGGGAGCGGGAGTTGAGGTAGCAGATTAGCACAGTCCTGCTCCTATTTCTAACGTTCTCAATACAGAAAGGTTCCTTAGCTCCTCACTCAGCTTCAATGGTCCTTCTTTCCGACCTGCATTTTTCTTAAACTAGAAGTGATTACCTTCAGTATTATAAAGAAAGTCAACATTTCCAAAGACGAAAGTCTCATATGGGTCCACTGAAGCCAGTTAGCATTGTAGGTTGGGGCAGGAGGCTGCCTGGTCTTGTTCTCCAGCATCTGCTCGTCGGACCCCCAGGTACGGTTATCAAAGAACGTTTCCAGGTGTTCCTTCATGGAAAGCTGTGACCAAAGGATTTGTGCTTAAAACAGAGAGATTACTTCAGCCATACCCACATTTCAACAGAATCTACCTGTCTCTATAATATAGTAGAGATCCTACAACAAACATACTTCCAATCAACTTTTCCCTGTTGTAAATTCCTACATCCGCCCTTACAATGGAAAGTGCCTATGTAAACTTGTCACACTGCAATTACACCTCCCCACCCAATCCAAGTGGGGGAGCTGCAGCACCACTACTGGCCCAAGGGTTTAAGTAAAGCATCACAAGTTCATCAAGGCAGTTCCCATTGTAAATAAGGACATAAACATTTATAAAGGGAATACAGAGAAGACAGAATGTCTGATGATAGAATGGGGACTGAATTATGTATGCACGTCCTGGTCCATTGCCCTATAACTCCTCTCCATCTGGAGACTGGGGCGTTTCCTCGGACTGTCTCTCCCTCCACCGAAACTTTGCGAGAAGGCAATTCTAGCAAATTAACGACAGCCCATAGGAGCAGTTAAAGGGAAATTTCAATTTTTAACTTCCCGCATACATTGTTATAGGAGATCTATGAGTCTGTATTAAAGTTTGGATTGAGATGATCCCACTGCAAGTGTCAAAAGTATATATAATTTTAAAAATTAATTTAACAAAGGAAGAAACACTGTAATATCTTGCTGAGCTCAATTGCAGGTGTGCCCACATGAGTTTCCTGCACTCCAGATTAACTGTGAGAAATCGCTTGGAAGATGAGTTAGTGCTTCAGAGGGAGGGAGAACCCCTGTGAAAATTCTACCTCAAGGTATTACTGCTATTTTGCCTCTTTTTCCATTAAATGATTGAGGAAAATCTTTTCAGTTTTTTTGTTTTTTAAATAGACTCTTTGGCTCAGATTTTTGCAGAGTCATAGAGACTCTGCGCCTTATCCAAAATAGCGCAGGGAATCTGGATCCAGACGTCCTTCCCCCGTTTCCAACAGATCCTACTTTCGGCTTTGGGGAAAGGGAGAGGGATGTGATTCACACATCGGGGTGGCCTGAATCCAGCAACATCCAGCAAGGTCATTTGAACTCAGTGCGGAGTTCAAATAGACCATATTTTCACTGGAGCGAGGTCCATTTCCTGCACAGTGTGACTTACAATTTTTAAGAGTAGGCATTTTAATGCTCATAACAGGCAGGTAAGGTCTGTGGATCTGACAAGAAGTAAAGTTACTTAAATTTCCTGTCCTTTAAATTTTGGAAAAAAAACACAGCCTGCTGTTTTCTCCAGGTCTCTGAGTTGGAAAAAATCAATGCTTGCAGGTTCAACAGCCGTTTGTTGACATAACCCTAAGGACCATCATTATAATATTATTACTGCTTGACTACTTCCAAAACCAATCATGATCACAGTGGAGGGTTGGGGGGAGGGGGAGGGGGGGGTGGCGGCTGTAGATTCACGGTTTGATTGACAGTGCCAAGAGGTTATTAAGGGATTAACTGTCTTTGATGTGGGGCCATTGATACAAATGTTTGTTCTTATAAGGGATTAAGTATTTAAGGGGATTTAAATGTATTGAATGGGCTTTTATCAATGAGAGTGTTGCTTTTTATATAGTAAAGTCTATAATAGATACTTTGAACTTTATTTTATTTCATCTCAGCATCCTGAGGTCTGCCCATGGTAGATACTGGGCAAATTGGCATGGAGGGTATAAGAGCAAAGGGCTGTGAGTGGGCGCATGAATTAGCACTAAGTTGGCATGCAGTGATAAGGAGCCATGGGAATGAGTGGGAGTCATGTGTTGGCATGAGTTGGCACAAAGTTGGCTAAGGGTCATGGGGATGAGTGGGGGTATAGGTTGGTATGGAGGGTATGGGGGCCATTGAGAGTGGTTGGAGGGCATGGGTTCACATGGAGGGTATGAGGGGCCATTGGGGGTGGGTGTGCGCATGAGTTGGCATGGATGGGGCATGGGCAGTGAGCGGGGGAGTAAGGGGATGTGAGGGATGAGGGATAAAGGGCCTAATGTTTAACAACACAACAGGGACGAAGTCCCAGAGCACCAAGGCAGGCACTTTGGTCAGCCCGCCTTGGCTGCCTCTGAATTGTTTCCGGGGTCAAAACGCTGGACTCCAGCACGCACCAGATCCCCGGGAATGAAGGTCCAGTTATTCGGGGCACTGTTCCCCAAGATGGGTGGAGCGAGCCGGAAAATTTCCTGACCCTGCTCACCTGTTTCAGGAGTGAATATCGGAACCTTAATTTACAACAAGGACCCAGTAAGCTCACTCAATCCCTCGGTTGGTGACTGACAACACATAGTTACAGGAAATTGCTCAGCCAGAACACTAGGTGGCTCTGTTCTTGGAGGTTATGTTCCTCTGTTTGCTAATGTTACTTGAAAAATGGGAAAACATTGAAAACATTTTTTAAAAAGTAGCATCGCCACCATACTCCTCACAGTCCATCTTGTTGTAAGCGATGAAGAGTCTAGCCTAGAAATTAGTCTGGACTCCTTTTCGGAACTGTATTACCAGGGATTGACAGCCCAAGGATGTTGTACCACAGGACCCCAGGCTTCTGACTGCCCTGCCTCAATCAAACTGCCTTTTCCCCTTCCTCATCTTTTATTTAGAGTCATAGAGTTACTTGTGGCACAGAAGAAGGCCACTTGGCCCATCGAGTCCATGCTGGCTCTCTGCAGAGCAATCCAGTCAGTCTCATTGCCCCGCTGGAATCCCATAGTCCTGCGGGTTTATTTCCTTTAAGTACCTATACAATTTCCTTCTGAAATCATTGACTGTTTCCACTTCCACCACCCTCGTGGGCAGTGACTTCAGGTCATTACCACTGGCCGCATAAAACAGTTCTTCCTCGCATTCCCTCGGCATCTACAAGGCACAAGTCAGGAGTGTGATGGAATACTCCCCACTTGCCTGGATGAGTGCAGCTCCCACAACACTCAAGAAGCTCGACTCCATCCAGGACAAAGCAGCCCGCTTGATTGACACCACATCCACAAACATTCACTCCCTCCACCACCGATGCACAGTAGCAGCAGTGTGTAGCATCTACAAGATGCACTGCAGGAATTCACCAAGGCTCTTTTGACAGCACCTTCCAAACCCACGACCACTACCATCTGGAAGGACAAGGGCAGCAGACACATGGGAACACCATCACCTGGAAGTTCCCCTCCAAGCTACTCACCGTCCTGACTTGGAAATATATTGCTGTTCCTTCACTGTCTCTGGATCAAAATCTTGGAACTCCCTTCCTAACAGCACTGAGGGTGTACCTACACCACATGGACTGCAGCGGATCAAGAAGGCAGCTTGTCACCATCTTCTCAAGGGCAATTAGGGATGGGCAATAAATGCTGGCCCAGCCAGCGAAGCTCACATCCCGTGAATGAATTTTTAAAAAATCTCGTGCCCAAATCTGTATCCACTTGTCCTTGTACTATCTGCTAATGGAAACAGGTTTTCCTTGTCTACCTTATCAAAGCCCGTCATAATCTTGCACACTTCTATCAAATTTCCCCCAATCTCCTTTGCTCTAATGAGAACAACCCCAGCTTTTCCAATATAACTTTGTAACCAAAATCCCCCCTCTCTGGAACCAGTCTGGGAGAATTTCTTCTGTATCTTCTCCAGGACCCTCATATCCTTCCTAAGGTGTTGCAACCAGAACTGGATGCAATACTCCAGTTGGAGCCTAACCAGAGCTTTATAAAGGTTCGTCCCTGCTGTTGTAGTCAATGCCTCTACTTATGAAGTCCAAGTTCTCATATGTCCTGCCACCTTCAAAGATTGATGCACATGCACCCCAAGGTTCCTTTGTTTCTGCACAACACTTCCTAGAGCTGTGCCATTAAGGCTACATTGCCTCTCACTATCCCTTCTGCCAAAATCTATAAATCCATCACCTCACATTTCTCTGTATTACATTCCATATGCCATTGCCTGCCTATCTATGTCATGTTTCAGGCAATTTGCATCATCCTCACAGTTTGCCACTTCTCCTTGGTATCATCGGCAAATTTTACTGCAGGGTGACCAAAACTGGAACCTGATCTTTCGAAAACAAAGCAAGCTAGGAAAAGTGGTGGGGTAGCTCTGTTAATTAAGGATGTCATTAGTACAGTTCCTTAGACAGCACCTTCCAAACCCACAACCACGACCATCTGGAAGGGCAAGGGCAGCAGACATATGAGAACACCACCATCTGGTTCAATACTCATGGCGCTAATAAACAAAACCATTCAAAGAATACGAAAACTGCACACATTTTCTTCTAAATGCTTCTGTGACTCATCTCCCGGGTTGTTCAAGGAGATTAATATTTAATTCTTGAAGACAGCAGAGCAAACAGAGAAGTCTGACAGTCCCTTTTTTTGTATTCTGTGATGGGAATGCTGGCAAGGCCAGCATTTGTCACCCATCCCTATTGCCCTTGAACTGAGTGGCTTGCTCGGCCATGTCAGAGGGGCAGTTAAGAGTCAACCACATTGCTGTGGGTCTGGAGTCACATGTAGGCCAGACCAGGTGAGGAAGACAAATTTCCTTCCCTAAAGGGCATTAGTGAACCAGATGGGTTTTTAAAATAAAAACTAATGATAGATCCGTGGCCACCATTACCGAGACTAGCTTTCAATTCCAGATTTGATTAATTGAATTTTAATTCCACCAGCTGCTGTGGTGGGATCTGAACCCATACCCCTGGAGCATTAACCACTGGATTACTAGTCCAGTGATATTATCACTACACCATCACCTCCCTACACCACCCCCAAATCCTGTGCGTGACTAGCATTGGTGCCTGTACCGAGAGGAGGGAGGGTTGATGGAAAATTGGTTCTGGGGCGGACTAGGGGATAAACTTGCATGACGTTATGGCATCTGGATTCAAACTTGGTTAATGCTTCTATCTGACACTAGGTTCTGATACTACATTCTTATATTCACTACTCACCCTTGAACCGATGTACTGGCCCACTCCATGAGGAAAGGTTACACTCGCCAGTACAAGAGCCACGAATCCGGCAAACAGAATCTTACTGCAGAAATAAAAATACTGTTTTTTCACATAAGACATTAAGCATTTCACATTCACCTGGGCAAACGGATGAGGGTGTAGCTGCAAAGTCTCATCCAAAAGATGACACCTCCACAAGAACATAAAACATAGGAGTAGGAGTCAACCATTCAACCCTTCGAACCTGCTCCACCATTCAGTAAGATCATCTACCTCAACTTCACGTTCTTGTCTCATTCCCATATCCTGAGATTCACCTTCATGTCCAAAAATCTATTGATCTATGTCTTGAATAAACTCATCAACCGAGGGTCCACAGCTCTCAGGAGTACGGAATTCCAAAAATTCGCAATCCTCTGAGTGGGCCACACTTTAGGGAGGGTGTGAGGGTTCTTGAGAGGGTGCGGGTGAGATTTACCAGAATGGTTCCAGGGATGAGGGATTTTAGCTATGAGGTTGGGTTGGAGAAGCCGGGGCTGTTCTCTTTGGAGCAAAGGAGGTTGAGGGGTGATTTGATCGAGGTGTACAAGGATTTAACAGGTTTGGGTAAAGTAGACAAAGAAAAGCTGTTCCCATTAGCTGATGGTACAAGGACTGGAGGACACAAATTTAAGGTTTTGGACGAGAGAAGTAGGGAGGGATATGAGGAAGAACCTTTTTATGCAGCAAGTGGTGATGACCTGGAACTTGCTGCTTATGAGGGTGGTGGAAATGGAGACAATGAATGATTCCAAAAGGAAATTGGATGGACCCTTGAGGGAAATAAACTTGGAAGAATTCATCTGCTTCTCTACTGTTTAATCAAGCCTACCGGTGTCCTCAGGGTGAGATTTCTGCTTAATGCCAAGCTACGCTAAATGATTTTTTAATTATAATTTTAATTTTAATTTTTCATTTCTTTATTTTTATTTATTTTAAAAATATTTTATCCTCCACCCCATCACCCCCACAGGCCCCCAACCCCCACCCCCAGAAGGCCATCTGTCACTTGTTTCTATGTTGTGCATTCACAGAGCGCTGAGCACAGAGCCTTCTTCTCCTATTAACACATTTTGCTATCTTACCTTTATGCCACTATCAGCACCTTCTTTAGTCTTTAACACTACCATTAACACTCCCTTTGTCCTGTGTCCATGACATCTTTGTCAATCTCTCCTTAGCTCCCACCTATCCCTGACTTTCTATTTGGTCCACCTGCTCCATCCCCTCTTAAACAGTATAAAATCCATCACATTTCTACTTCTCTTTAGCTCTGGAGAGTCATACAGACTCGCAACGTTAACTCTGTTTCTCTCTCCACAGATGCTGCCAGACCTGCTGAGTTTTTCCAGCATTTACTATTTTTATTATGCTGAATTACTGATCATTTTATGCCACAATGACCTGAATCAAGACTGTCACAAACCCATCTTACGTAGGAGCCACGTAGTTAACTAATAGCCAAGTTGTCTGGGCTGGATTCAAACTTAACTCCCCAAAGGGCAGAGAGACAAGACAAGGCAACAATAAATGCACTGGATGAAGTTGAGTTTGATTTCAAAAGACTGCTGATTGTAGAAGGAGAGAAGGTGAAGAGAAAACATGATTTTGAACAGAGAAAGCGTAATGACAATGTTGCCTGTGTCTCAGTAATTCCCACTCTTATCTCTTGATTTAGGAGGTTGTGACTGCAAACCCCACTCCAGGTATTTGGGCACATAATCCAGGTGTTTCCCAATACTTCAGCATGACTGAGCTGTTCAGAGAGTGGTGAGAAAGTGGAATTGGCAACTGCAGGGAGTGACTGAGGCGAATAGTCTAGATGCATCTAAGGGAAAACTAGATAAATGCATGAGGGAGAATAGAAGAACACAAGAAAGGCATAGGAGCTCATACTGACATGGTGAGAGAAAGTAAGATGGGAGAAGGCTTCAGCATAGACGATTTGGACCAAATGGCCTGTTTCTATGCTGTTAATGCTAAGATAGTTGGCACTTCCAGAATATTCCATTGGCTGTGAAGCACTTTGAGATGTCCCAAGGTTGTGAAAGGCACTCTGTTATCAAATGCAAGCTCTGTCTAAATATTATCTAAAGGGTGAGAGATTGCAGAGCTCTGAGATGCAGATGGATCTGGGTGTCCTAGTGCATGAATTGCAAAAGGCTAGTATGCGGGTACAGCAGGTAATTAGGAAAGTTTATAGAGTGTTGTCATTTACTATGAGGGGAATTGAATATACAAGTAAGGAGGTTATGCTTCAGTTATACAGAGCACTAGTGAGACCACACCTGGAGTACTGTGTACAGTATTGGTCACCTTATTTAGGGAAGGATGTAAATATATTGGAAACAGTTCAGAGAAGGTTTACCAGATGAATACCTGGAATGGGTGGGTTGACTTATGAGAAAAGGTTGGACAGACTAGGCTTGTTCCGCTGGAGTTTAGAAGAGCAAGAGGCAACTTGTTGAAACATATAAAATCCTTAGGGATCTTGACAGAGTGGATTTGGAGAGGATGGTTCCTCTTGTGGGAGAATCTAGTACCAGGGGCCACTGTTTAAAAATAAGGGGGTCGCCCATTTAGGACAGAGATGAGGAGAATTTTTTTCTCTCAGAGGGTCGTGAGTCTTTGGAACTCTCTTTCTTGAAAGGCGGTGGAAGCAGAGTCTTTGTGTATTTTTAAGGCAGAGGTAGATGGATTCTTGATAAGCAAGGGGGTGAAAGGTTATCAGGGGTAGGCGGGAACGTGGAGTTGAGGTTATAGTCAGGTCAGCCATGATCTTATCGAATGGCGGAGCAAGATCTGAGGGCCGAGTGGCCTACTCATGCTCCGAATTCCTATGTTTGTATGTCTTCTTGGTTTCAGCACAAGGGAGGGAAAGGGTTGGCAGAATTGCCCACAAGGAATGATGCCATCTGGCTTTGGCACTGTGTAAATGACCTTGTCTTTTCCCTGGAATACATACTTATCTGCCATGAATTTGGAAATCTTTTTGTGGTTGGTCATAAATATTGTGAGATTCCGGTGGCAAAACAGGTAAACGCAGCACAGACATCCGCAGATGACCCTGGGGAAAGGTTGAGAAAAACAGATTATTCACGGGGGCATGGAAATTTTAGCTTCGTTTTATTTATACCAATTTTCGTGCCAAATTCCTCCTCCATAATAGAAAGATGTCAACCCTCTTTGCAGGGGCAATGCATCCCCAGGGTTTACTCATGTGACCTCAGCCATTCGTGTCAGCTGGCTGTTTAACTGTGGGGGGCATCACAGTTGAGCCCAATCTTGTCGTCCCCCAACTTCCACTCCACCTTGGAGGTTTCTGGGTTCAAGCCCCACTCCAGCGATTTTGATGTGTAATCTACACTCGTGCTCCCATTGCCAGCGCTGAGGGAATGATGCGCTGTCAGAGGCGCTGTCTTTCAGATGAGGCTCAAGGGCCCCATCTGCCCTCTCAGGTGGGTGTAAAGAATCCCGTAGTGCTACTCGATGAAGACCAGGGAGTTCTCCCTGATGCCTGATCCCTCAACTAACAGTAAGAAAGCAGAAAATTTGGTTATTGCTGTTAGTGGAATCTTGCTGTGCACAAATTGGCTGCCATGCTTCCTCACATTACACATTCATTGGCTCCGAAGCGCTTTGGGATGTCCTGCGTTGTGAAAATTGCTATATAAGTGCAAGTCCTTCCTTTCCTTAGAAAGAATGAACATTTTTTTGACTTACCCAAGAATGGCAAAGGAAAGGAACTCTGGCAGGTCAAAGGGGAACTCCACCCTCCAGTTGGTAGTGAAGAGCACAGCCACCGTTTCTGAGGGAGCAATAATGAAGAGTCAGCCAAATGGTCCACTGTATTCAAAGGTCTGAATTTTTCAAGAGTCCCTGCCGACTCTGAGTGCCCCACAGGCATTTCACGCTCCAATGAGCGTCAGTTGGCTGCAGGCGGGACCGCTCCCCCCCCCTCACCTGGGAGGAAGTCCCACCTTAGAGAGCTGTCGGCCAATCTGTGGACTGAAGAGGAAGCGCACGAAGCTGCCTCAGCCTCGGTCCCGAGGCTGGAGGACAAGTTAGGTTTGAGGGCTCCGAGGGCGGGGAGGGTAGGGGAGGCCTGGGGGTACGCAAAGGGGGCAATTGGGATATCAGGGGAGAGGCCGGGAGGTGGGGAGGGGGGGGTGGAGGGAGATCCAGCAGCCACTGGACCTTAAGAAGGGGGGTTGGGGTGCCTGCAATCAGAAGGGAGTTTCTGATAGAGGTCCTCCCGAGCCCCCACCATCCCCCTCCTCCTGCCCGTTCATTTCCGGGTTTCCCCCATGCCAGGTAAATCCTCCCGCCAGCCTACAAATTGAGACTGGGTGGGAAACAGCCCTTAAGTGGCCAGTAATTGGTCACTTAAAGGCCTCAATTGGGGCAAGGGTGGGCATCCTGTCTGAGGCTTTGCCCACCCAGCATAAAATTGCAGTGAGGCCGGTTAGGCGGAACCCAGAGGGAATCCCATTCTTTCAATTTCACACCCCTCCACAGCCTAAAATTCCCCGGTGGAGGAGTGTGAAATTCAGGAGTGTATTTCCTTGGAATTTGATTTCTACTGTCACAGGGGGCACTAGTGCTGCTATAGAAATAATGAGGTCCCTGCTGTTTTCTGAAGGCTAGAAATTCCTTTTGTGTGAGTTGTAGCTAGTCAGGCTTCAGTCAGTGTAAAGCCTTTGTCCATTAAAAAAAATTATAAGGTAGCCAGGATGTTATAGATATCTATATTTTCCTTCATGCCTTCAGGGCATGACAATGCGGTGTAGGTAAACCCACAGTGCTGCTGGGGAGGGAGTTCCAGGATTTTGACTCAGCGACAGTGAAGGAATGGCAATATAGTTCCAAGTCAGGATGGCATGTGGCTTGGAGGGGAACCTGCAGGTAGTGGTGTTCCCATGGGTAGAATTTTGCCCTTGGTGTGCCCGCTCGGCGGGGGCGGGTTGGGGCTGCCGGGAAGCTGACTGCCATCCGCAATCGGCACTGCACCGCGATTTCACGCCGGCGGGCCAATTAAAGCCACCCAACGTGATATGCGAGCGGCAGCGCCGAGCTCTGCCTATGTGGGGTGGGGTGGGGGGAGGAGGAGGGCGATCAGGCCAAGTGTGAACTTAACGCATGCGCGCAAGTGAGTGCTGCATAATCTCCTTAAGGCATGGAGCTGCCTCAGGGAGATGAAGAGCTATGAAAAAATTTTTTAAAAATAAATGTGCAATAAAACTTGTCCCCTCAAGCGACTCTGTCGTATGAGCAGGGACATGTTATTAATCAAGTTTTAAAACTTTTATTTTTATTTGCTTTTGGAAGCCTCATCCCGCCCGTGGATGAGGTTTCCTAAAAAATGTAAAGGCTGCTTGGCCTTTTCGCCAACAGTTAGGGCAGCAAAAAATTTAAGTTAATTGATCACTTAATGGCCTTAATAGGCCTTTTAATTGTTGGCAGGCGCTGCCGGCTCTGGCGTGCGCCCACCGACCGAACTATTGTGCAACTGTGCGTTGGCACTGGTATACTTGGCCGATGTCAATGCACGTCATTTCACGTTCGAGCGGGTCGGGCGCGTGCCCACCTGCCAAGCGAAAATTTCTGCCCCATGTGTCTGCTGCCCTTGTTCTTCTAGGTGCTAGAGGTCACGGGCTTAGAAGGTGCTGTCGAAGGACCCTTGGTGAGTTGCTGCAGTGCACTGCTGTTCCTTCACTGTCGTGGGGTCAAAATCCTGGAACAGCCTGGTGTACCTACACCACATGGACTGCAGCGGCTCAGGAAGGAGGCTCACCACTTTCTCAAGAGCAGTAAGTGGTGACCTTGCCAGCAACACACGTATCCCCGTGAGTGAGGGGAATGAAAGACAGATTTTGACCTTTCCTGTAACTGGGTCAGCAGGGGGAAAATGGCAGTTAAGTAGTGGATTTGTGTAAAACAACCAACACAACTGGATACTTCCTTAGCATTGTTCATGGTGAATAAAGGGAGCAGTGTGTAGGGTGGACTTCAGGAGGCATATAGTGTGTGGGTCTGAGGAGAACTTAAAAAGCCTTCAGGAATTGCAGATTAATCTCCTGCCATCGCAGAAGGAAACAAGTTTAAATTTTCCCATTTTGTTTTGTTTATTCATTATTTAACGATCTGAGATGGAGAAGACAAGATTATTTGCCTCATTGGGATGAGAGGCCCTTGTGATAAGGATTGCGTCCAAGGGTTGACAACCCTCTAGGCCCGAGTCTGAACCTGGGACTTTCCTGAGCCGCACAGCCCAAGAACGTGGCGCAATCTTTCTCGCTTTGTAATAGAAGCATTCAGTAACCTCAGCGCAGTACCGTGTTCATTATTCACCACGGCCAGCACCCGGAACATCAGAGCTGCACACGTCGCGGCAAAGAACCCTCGCCAATAATTCCGCACGGCAAAGTGTGTGGCTGTTGTCTCCACGCTAAACAGGACGCCTGGGGGTGGGGTGGGGAGAAAAGCAATAAGATGGGTCCAGCATTGGAGCGGCTATGAATAATTCAACAGATAACGAAGTGCCCACAATGGCAAGACCAAGTTTTCCTCTTATAGAATAATTATAGACTGGTATAGCACAGATGTAGGCCACTTGGCCCATCGTGTCATGCTGGGTCTTAGGAAGCACTATCCAATTAGTCCCGCTCCTCCCTGCTCTTCCTCCATAGTCCTTTAATTTTTTTTTGCTTTTCTTCAATTATTATCCAATTCCCCTTTTTGAAACTTCCTAATGAATCTGTTTCCACCACCTTTTCAGGTAGCACCTTCTGGATTACAACAACTCACTGAATTTAAAAGGAAAATCCTTTTTGCCCCACTGGCTCTTTCGCCAATCACCTTAACCCTTGTGCCCTCTATTTACCCACCCTTCTGCCACTGGAAACTTTTTTCCTCTTATTTAGTCTATCAAACTCCTTCATGGTTTTAAATCTCCTTCTCTGCTCTGAGGAGAACAATCCCAGATTGTTCTCCTCAATCCAATTCTCCAGTCTCTCCAGGTCAACTGAGGCCCATCATCCCTGGCACCGTTCTGGAAAATCTCCTCCCTACCCTCCCCAAGGCCTTGACATCCTTCCTAAAGTGCAGGGCCCAGGACACAATACTCCATCTGAGGCCTAACCAGTGACTTATAAAAGTTTAACAAACCTCCCTGTTTCTAAACCCTATCCCGCTATTAATAAAACCAAGGATTCCATATGTTTTTACAATGGTCTTCTCAAATCATCCTACCAGCTTCGAAGGCTTGTGTACATACAAATCCCCCGGCTCTCCGTGTTCCTGCACCCCTTTTAAAATTGTACAATTTAGTTTATATTCACCTCTCCTCAATCAATCTTCCTATCAAAATATATCGCTTCACCATTCCCTGCACTGAATTCATCTGCCCATTTCACGAGTCTGTTCCTGTCCTCCTCCTGGTTTACTACATTTCCGAGTTTTGGGCCATCTTTAAACTTTGAAATGATCTCCCCTATGCCCAAGTCCAGTCATTAATATATGTTGGAAAGAGCGGTGGTCCTATACCAACACCTGGGAACACCACTGTGTACTTCCCTCTAGTCAGAGAAACAAACGTTCACCATTTCCCACTGCTTTCTGGGCGGAATCATCCCAGGTTTGCACTAAGTGCGGTGGTGGGCGGTTAAAAAGACGTTTTGGCCGCCAGCCGCGATGGGGGGTTTTGACTCCGTATCGTCCCAAACCTGCCTCTTTATTTATGCACTCCCGGGCTCTCATTCACCCACCACACCATCGCCCTGCTGCTGCATCACGCCGGGCGGTTTATTTAAAGTCTAGCCGCAAGCAAACATCTCAGTGCTTCCAGACCACCACTGCTGCACGGAAGACATGGTCCTGAAACTGAAGAAGACTTCAGCCCCCAGGTTCAGCGATGCGTCCCTCAAGCACCTTTTGGATGCCCGCAAGGATGTCCTCTACCCCCGCTGGAAGGGCAGCAACAGCACTAACCCAGCTTGGGAGGTGGTGGCAGCGGTGGTCAGCCCTGCAAAAAAGGACAGCCACCCTGTGCCACAAGAGGATGAATGATCTCCTCCGTTCCACCAGGGTAAGTCACTCTTCTCATCACCCTCAATTCACACACTCACAAACCCATCTCACATCCACAGGGCTCTCACTCACTGTCGGTTCACAGGACATCACCATTTACTCTCTCACACTCACCGTCATTGTCCTCATCCCGTCCATGGGACCACTCACCACCTACACAGGCCAGGCATACTTATCATCTGGCCTGGCAGGCATTCTGCTTACACTCTCTCCATCTGTATTCATGCAGGACAAGCTGGCACACAACAAGGGCGAGACCGGCGGTGGAATGCCCTAAATCAAGGTCCTCATGGACTTTGAAAACAGAGCCATCCAGCTGGCCGGCGAGGATCTGGACTGTTCCTGTGCTGACGGTGAGGTCGGCAGTGCTCTAGCGAGTGAGAGTCCAGCAGTGCAACATCCATCAGACTGTGAGTGATGTGTCCTGTTTCACAGGACATGCACTAATTATCTCCCCTTGCTTCCGCAGGCACATCTAGGAAACTGCCAACAGAGTCCATGACCCAGGGCCTCCAATCAAGCCCCGAAGAAACCCCTGAAGAGGAATCTGGAGGCACCCACCCTGAAGTCCCGACACAGCGCTCACCCACACCCTCCACCAGCAAAGGGACACTCACCTCGGTGGGACGTGGCTTTAGAATAGCCCCAGGATCACAGTCTGGTGAGCACATTGCACCATCTGATCCACAGCAGGTAGAGGCAGGGACTTCCCAGGTTTCTGGCACTCGGAGGACTCCTGGAGGCCAGAACATTCCTGAGTCCGAGTCATTCGAAGAGCCTCTGGGCTCGGTCATACCTCAGTTGCTGGAGCTGCAAAGGCAAGCTGGGGAACATTGGGAAGAGATGTCTGCTGCACTCTTCATATTGCAAGGCACGATGGAGGAGTTTGTCCGCCTTCAATCTGAGGTGATAGCACCGGCATGCCAATGCAATGAGGTCAACACTGGTAGGATGGCAGCTGCCATAGAGACCTTGGTCCAGGACTTCGCTCCTGCACCGGCTCAACTCCACCATTGATGCCATAGCTGGCCTCCAACAGTGTGTATGTGAGAGAGGTGCGGGGTAGCTCAATCTCACTCCAGCTACCCCTGCTCCTCAAGGAGTCAGCCAGGGCCCCCCGGGCACCCATAGGGAGGAGGATCAGCAGGTGCACATCCCAGGTCCATCCATCCAGGTGACTCCGAGAGTGTTTGGCCCATTCAACTCCCCTCTTCCTGTGACTCAGCAGCTGCAGCCTGTGATGGCTCACCGTGGCTCTTGGGCAGCGTGTGCAGGAGCCTCAGTCGCCCGTTCTTCCTGAGGGTGCTGCTCCTCCCTCTGTGCAGCCAGGGGCCTCAGTCGCTCTCTCCTCAGTCTTCTTCGTGCTCTAGGCCATCAGTCATACAGCTAGTTCACCAGGCTCCATGATCCTGATATACACTCCCTGCAGGATAGAAGAGGGAGACACAGGTTAGCATGGTGTACCAGGAACCTGCCCTGGTTAAGTGTGATGGCCTCTCAACGCTTCCCGGAGAGTGCTGGCCATCACTTGGATGGCCAGAGATTAGTGCGCTACAAGGCTGCCCTGTTAGCCTGAACCATGGGGGAAACTGGTCCACACCAGGATGCTGACATTGTAAGGGGCTGTGAGCGCCTCCACGGCCAGCTTTAGCAAGGAGATTGTACAACGTGGGCAGTCGTCCAACTGTTCTGCAGTCCACTAAAATGCTCAGGAAATTGCAGTCTGTGCCGACAAGCGGGGAACTGGAGCATTTGGTGGCACTTTGATGCCTCTGCGTTGCTTGAGTGGGCAGATAAGCTAGGAGCCCGACCCCAATCATATCAATGGCGGCACCTGAGCTGTCTCAGTTGCAGAGGAAAGGTCGCTTTATACAGGTTTCTCATGTGGCCACTTCCCTCGCCCACCCTGAATGCTTGTGCGCTATGTTCATTGGCAGGGCTGCCCTTGCCCCCACCCCCTGCCACCAGTCACCTCAAAGGCAGGGCTGCCCTTGACCCCAATCCCCAACGCCCCTGAAGCTTAAAGTCCAGGCAACACTGGCGAGCGCTGCACAACGTTACTGTGTACTCACCTCCAAGTTCCCCTCAAAGTGCAGGCCGCCAAGTGAACGTCTTTTATGTGCTGTTGTGAAACTTTGTTGGCGTGCTTTCCCGCTGACGTGGACTGACGATCCAGCGGTTGAGGGGGGACATGATTCCAGTGGGCTGGTCTGATAACGATGTGCTGATGTATGACAATGAGGCTCCTGATGTCTGATGGCAGGAAGTGCAGCCCGCCATCAGCGGGCTGAATGGACAATCGCAAACTGGTTTACCACTGTCATAAAACCGATCGCACAATGTTGTCCACTCGCGACAATGATCACGCCCAACACCAGCGGGCACAGAAAATTCCGCCCTCTGTCTTTTAGCCAATTTTGTGTCTATCATTTTAATCTCATGCACTTTAATATTGCTTACAAGTCTATTACGTGGTACTTTTTCAAACACCTTTTGAAAGTCCATATACACCCCATTAACTGCATGACCTTCATCAACCCTTTCCTTTACCTCATCAACAGGTATTATGATCACTATTCCCCAAATGCTCCCCAACTGCTACATGCTCCACATGCCCCATTTCATAGCCCAGAACTAGATCCGGAAATATAAGCAGAAAATGGCGGTTAAACTCAGCAGGTCTGGCAGCATCTGTGGAGAGAGAAACAGTTAATGTTTCGAATTCATTATGACCCTCCTTTAGAACTGGAACTAGAACTAGATCCAGCACCGATTCCTTCCTTGTAGGTTGGGAAACACATTGATCAAGAAA
Source organism: Cetorhinus maximus (assembly GCF_964194155.1). NCBI lineage: Eukaryota > Metazoa > Chordata > Chondrichthyes > Lamniformes > Cetorhinidae > Cetorhinus > Cetorhinus maximus. Next base: position 218,751 of record NW_027596578.1, read on the forward strand.
GTTCTTTTGTACATATTTCAAGAATTGCTCCTCCTCTTTGCCCTTTACACTGTTACTATCACAGAATACACTTTTGCTTCTTTTGCCAATTACCTTAAATCTGTGTCCTCTCATTCTCGATCCTTCCACCAATGGGAACAGTTTCTCCCTCTCTACTCTGTCCAGACTCCTCATGGTTTTGAACGCTTCAATCAAATCCCCTCTCAACCTTCCCTTCAAGGAAAAAAAAACGCAAATTCTCCAATCTTACTTCATAACTGAAGTTCCTCATCCCTGGAACCATTCTCGTAAACATCTTCTGTACTCTCTCCAATGCCTTCACATCCTTCCTAAAATGCGGCACCCAGAACTGTACTGAGGTCTAACCAGTGTCTTATACAAGTTCAACATAACCCCCTTGCACTTGTACTCTATGCCCTGATTAATAAAGCCTATTTTGCTATATGCTTTATTAACCGTGCTCTCAACCTGTCCTGCCACCTTTAATGATTTATGCACACATGCACCCAGGTCCCTCTGCTCCTGCACACACTTTGGAGTTTTATTGTCTCTCTATGATCTTCGTACCAAAATATATCACCCGACATTTCTTTGCATTGAACTTCATCTGCCACCTATCTGCCCATTCCACTAACTTGTCTATGTCCTTTTGAAGTTCTACACTGTCCTCCTCACAGCTCACAATGCTTTCAAGTTTCGTATTGTCCGCGAATTTTGAAATTGTTCCCTGTATACCAAGGTTTAGATCATTAATGTGTATCAGGAAAAGCAAGGGTCCCAATACCAACCCCTGGGGAACTCCACTACAAACCTTCCTCCAGCCCGAAAAACATTAACCGCTACTCTGTTTCCTGTCATTGAGCCAATTTTGTATCCGTGTTGCTACTGTCCCTTTTATTCCATGAATGGCCTCCAGTTTCGCTCTTCCCCACAGTGGGATCATCCTCTCCCGATCCACTCCATCAAAACCTTTCATCATTTTAAAGACTGATATTTTGTCACCCATCTAGCCTTAGCTTATGAAAAGAAAAGATACCCAGTCTGTTCACCCTTTCCTGACAGGTGTAACCTCGCACTCTGGTATCATTCTTGTAAATCCCTTTTTTGCCCCCTATTCCATGCCTCGATATTCTTTTTATATTATGGCAACCAGTGCTCCAAGCGTGGTCCAAAGCGAGGTTCGATACAAGCTTAGCATAATGTTTTTAATTCTATCCCTGTATTGCCTGGTTTGCTTTTCATGACCTGTGTCATGACTGGTAGCGATTTAAGTATTCGTTCTCCCAGATCCCTTTTGTAACCCATTTAAATTCTCATTTTTCAAACATTAAGAGACCTCCTTACTCTTTATTTTTTTCTTTAAGGAGCAGATTCTTCAAAACGGGTTGGGAGGGAAAGGAGGAAGCAAGACAGAAGGCCCTTACCTCC